>NW_015438363.1:300829-315151 GCF_001293395.1 Leptomonas pyrrhocoris
ACTCCTCTGTCTCCCACGTCGGGTGGCGTGGGGTGGAGGAGAGGAAAGGCAAGAACGAAGGTCTTGACGTTGCTCAGTTGTGTCTATGAGAGCGTGTGTGTGAAAACACTTGCCTCACTGAAACACAAGACGATGAACGTGGGCCTTCTCTACGGGGGTTTGGGGGGGGGGGGAGGGTTCCCCAGCAAGTGGCGCCTTCCTTCTGGCGTAGCGGCGCAGACTGTCAACGCCCAATATACACCCATATATGGTTTCACGTCTTCACATATTATGATTTTCCTTCCGACTGTTCCTCCGTTAGTCGTGTACTTCCCGCTCCGCGCCTTCCTTTCCACCTTCTCCCTCTTAACGATTTGTGTCAATAGTGCTTTGTTTCTTCGTTTGCTTGTTCGGCCCTCTCTTTCCCCTCGCACACACGCACTTGAATTGCGCGCTTCCTACTCTCTTCGTCGAGGTCGTGGCAGACAAACGTCAAGGACGAGAGAGATGCAGCGGTCTCTTCTGCACTCCGTCCCCGCAGCGGGTGCGTACGCGGTAGCAACAGCAGCAGCAGCAGCGGCAGCTGCGGCGGTTCTTGTCGTCGGCCGCTCATCGCCTGCGCTGCGCGCACCGTCCACCACACTACGCGGCCGACCAGCCGGCACGCCGGCACGCACGTCACCTACCTCTCTTTACCGCAAGCGGGCCCTCCTTGTTCAACAGAGAAGTTACGCCACAGGGACGAGTGCAGACGGCGTCAACACGAGCACCGCCGCTGGTGCTGATGCCGGCGCCATCGCGCACGCGCACGCGCACATACCATCCCTACGCAACGCCCTCCCGCCCAGCGCTGTTGAGCTGCCGGAGGAGTCGTTTCTCAAGTGTATCGAGAAGGAGATGATGGATGAGCAGTACCGCCTGGACAAGGAAGAGGGGCCGCCGCTGGTGCCGGCAGGTTGGACGATGCATCACACGGAGGGCACGAGTTTTCTCTACGGCCGTCGTGTGTGGGTGCCACCGCCATCTGCTTCTGCTGCTGCTGGTGGTGCCCCTGCGCCGAACGCATCGAAGGATGGTCATGAGAGTTCTACGGCGAATGCAGAGCAGCAGCGCGCCGAGGACGGCGGAGGAGATCCCGCACAGCAGCAGCAACAGCAGCAGCGATGGACGCCGATTCCGCGAGCGGCCGAGAAGCACTTTCTGCGTCTGCAGCTCACGACGCGTGATGCCTCGTTGGATCCGGAGTGCGACGTGCGGGGAGAGCACTTTCCATTCTCCTTCTTTGTGCAACGCGTGCGAGCCGAGGGCGATGATGGGGCGGAGAGCAGCAACAGCAGTGGCGGTGCGCACATTGACTTGGACAGCGACGCCTTCGAGGAACACACGTTTTTCCACGACAGCATTGAAGTTCGGTGCGACGTCGTGGATGGGGAACTGGTGGTCGACAACGTCGTGTTTCACGGCGCGCCGGCTGCTGCTGCTGCTACTACTGCGGATGCTGCTGCGGCGGGGCCGCATTACACGAACCCATTCGGTGGGTATCCCGGCCCGAGCCTCGATGAGACGGAAGAGGAGGTGTTGGACGGCATCCAGAGCTGGTTGGCGGAGCGCGGCGTGGATGATCAACTGGGCGAGTTTGTCGGCCAGTACGCCATTTGGATTGAGCAGGCGGAGTACGAGCATTGGCTGCAGCAGCTGCGCGACTACGTTGCCGCGTAGAAGGTGGAGTCTCCTCTGATCGTTTGATTGTTTTGGGGTTTACGTCGTTGCTTCATGTGAGGGGGGTGGGGTCTCTCTCTTGTTGCGGTTGTTGATTTCGCTGGTCACATTGATGTCTTGGACTATTCCTAAAGAGCACATAAACCTCGTCGTTTATCCTCCTCACCACCTTGCGTTTTTAGCGATTGTGTGTGGGAGGGCGGCGCTCCTGTTTCTGAAGGACGTTGATTGTCGACGTCCGTCGCGGTTAAAGGAAAAGAAGTGCCCCTCCAATTAAAAAGAAGGCAGCGGTGACATGAGCACTGTGGCGATCTGCGTTTGCTCTTCTCTTGTTTCTTTTTTTCCTTTACAAAGGCAGTAACTCTAAAATATCTTCTCCAACCGACTCCCCCCCCCCTCCTCCCTCCTCATCTTTCGAATCGCCATCTTCTTTTTGCCTCTACAAGCGTAGTAAGCAATACTATTGATACAACAATCAAGACAGGACAGCGTGTTCGCGATGCCGCCGAAGGTGCCACCGCCGCCGCGGCCGGATCCCATCACGCTCGACCAGATCTACGCCCAACTGACGTCCAGCGACGTCTCCTTCGACACGAAGGCGTACAACGTCGTGGCGCTCAACACCGTCGCCTTCCACTCTTCCGTGAAGCTGTTCTTCTTCGACGACCCCGCGCTAGCGTCCACGGCGGCTGCCGGCACCTCGGCGGACGCCACCGCCGCCGTGGCTGGCAAGCTGCGCAGGGAAAAGCTTATCAAGAACGTCGCCTTCATGCTCGCCCAGCGCAACAACGCCATCTGTCACGAGTGTCGGTGGGAGACGGTGTCGCTGCTGGGCGAGCTGTGTCGACTCGATCAGACCCACAAGGGTGCCCCCACCTCCGCGCCCGCGTTACTGGAGGCAAAGCTTAACGGGTACGCGAAGGCGAACTTGGAGTTTCTCGCGCAGCTGCCGTGGTTTCTGCCTTCCATCGACGCCATTATCAAGGCGGGTGGTGGACACGAAGAGGTGAGTGAAGGCGGCACGACGGCCGGCGCCGTTAGCGGTGAAGCGGTCGCGGCCTCTGGGAGCAGTAGTCGTGCCGCTCTGAAGGAGAAGCTTCGCGCCGCCCGTCAAGCACATCAACACCCCCACAGGGGCAACGACGGTCGCACCGCAGCGGATGTCGTGGAAGGTATGGAGGAAGACGAGGACGTGGTCATTGCACTCATGGATATCCGCCGCGCCCTGCCGCGCTACACGAAGCCCACCTCGCCGAGCGCTGTGGGAGGATGCTTTGACTGGACAGATGCCAATGTGGAGCAGGCGCGGGACTTAATGTTTGTCGACGCGTCCACCTCGATGTTGCACCTCATCCCGGCGGTGGCCCGCAGCGGCAGTGACGTGTGTGCGCAGTGTCTGAAGCGCGCCCCCGCGACGACGACCAGCCCGGCGCTCCTCCGCTGTGGCAGCTGCAAGGCGGTGTACTACTGCTCCCCAGAGTGTCAGAAGGCGCACTGGACCACGGTGCACCGCACGCCGTGCCGCGCCTACAAGGCCCGCTGCGACAGCATTCTGGAGCAGTACTACGCCGCGAACAGCGTGAGCGCGAAGCGGAAAAAGAAGGAGCTGGCGACGGGCGAGGTGGTGATCCTCGAGGTGCCGCTGGAGCCGAGCTTGTTTTACGAGACCCGCCGCTACTTGTACGACCACCGCGACGAGTCCTTTGAGGGGGTGGAGTTCTCGGAGTACTTTATGAAGTATAACGTGCGGGGGACGTAGAGGGACGCTGACACGTTGGCGTGTGTGTGTGTGTGTGTTTCCCCATTTGCCGTGCGACCTTCACAAAGCGTGTTCACACCCTCTCGCTCTCTATTGACGGCTGCTTCACAAATGAAATCGATCAGCCGTGTGGTTATCCTCTTTAGGACGACACCGTAAGTACTGCGGTGTGTGCCCGGCAGCTTGTGTTTGTTTGTTTAACACCGTATAAGTCATCGCGTAATAACATACACAATTTGAAAATTAAAACGGAAGATGTAGATCTAAAAATTCCACTTCATCTCTGTCTCTCTCTCTCTCTTGCCAGTGTGTCGCTCGGGTAAAATGTGGACGGGAGGAAGAGGAGGGAGAAAGGGGATCTTCACTTCGCTGCCCACCTTTATCAGGCTCATGAATTTGGGAGAGGTCCTTTCTTTTATTTTATTATTATTATTCTTTTAGATTGCCACGGGCATCTTGAATGTCTTACTCGTAGGCGTTCGTGCGGATTCACACCCCCTCTCTTTGTCAGTCTCCCTCTCGCCGCAACTCCTCTCCTGCCCATCATTACTATTCTTTTTTTATTATCTCTCCTCTTCCTCACGTGCACACACACACACACACATATACATATATATATATATATATATATATATATATATATATATACACTACTCTTCTTGTCTTCTCCTCTATTTTCTCTTCTCTAGCACCGCTAAACAAACAAATAGCCATCAGTTCTGCGCCGACTGATTCGTTTTCTTCTCTTTTCTCGCTAAGGAATCGTTTGCAGCACAGAGAGAGAAACAAAGAACAAATCGTTTAGCGGTATCCCATACAAACATTTTCCCTTTTGTACCTCTTTATACTTAAGCGTTCAAAAAAAGCACGTTTGACGCGTAAAGTCGTGTAGTGGCGGCCATTCCAGAGCATCCGATATAGTTTTCCCTTCTTCTCTCACCTTCGTCTGCTTCCCTCTTATTGCTTGCTCTCCGGTCTTTTCCTTTTTTACTTTCATTCGCTGTTTGGTGCTTCTTACTTGTCCATCACGTCTTCCCTGTTCTGTACGTTTACATTTCCTCGTCGTCGTTCACCTTCTGTCTTGCTGCGCGAGAAGTTGGCTTTCTTTTTATTTTTTTCCCCCGTTTCATCACCTTTCGTTTCTTCGCCGTGCTGTGTGCCTCTTCCCCCGCTATTTCCATTCATCGGTCAACGAACTGCCCATTGACGCTTTTGTATGTGTGACTGTTTGTGTGTGGTGGTGGTAAACGATACATCTTGTTGTTGTCTTTGTTTGTCGGTAACGTCTCCGAAGCAACCTTCAGCGTTTGTCCAATTCAAAAGGAAAAAGAAATCTTCTTCTACCCTTCTTCTTCATGATGCAAGGTACTCCGAACAACGGCAACTACCCATCATCGCAGCGTTCGCCGGTCTACCGCGCTCGCGGCGGCTACGGCAGCGCGACGGATCTGTCCAGCGTGGGCACGCCGAACCACACGTTCGCCGCACAGCACCCGCCTACACCGCCGCTGGTCTTCACAACACAGTTTGGCGGTACCCCGCCCCACCAGCAGGACCCTCTCGCCACCTCCCCTTTTGTGGAGCCGCTGCAGGTGAACTACCAAGCCGTCTTGGGCCGCCGCAACAGCAGCACGTTGGTCGAGCTGGAGGACAGCCCCATCACCGTGACGTGTCGCACCAAAGGCACGGGGCGGTCGCCGTACGTCGCGCCGATCCAGGGCGAGATCCCGAGTGAGGGGGAGCGCGTCGGTCGCCACAACCCGTACACTTTTAGCTTCTCCGGCAACACCAGTCCGGCGCAGGTGTCGACGCCGACGCAGGGCCTGGCACCCAACAATTTCAATGGCGGGCTCTACCTCGGGCCGGTAGTGATGGATCAACACACCGCCGACGCGTACCTCACGCATGGCCACAGCAAGCGTCTCGACACGCAATTTGAGCTGCCGCCGGAGGTGGTGCACCGCTCGCTGAAGGACCGCTGCCGCTACATTCAGTTCCCCGCCAACTTACCTGCCAACCCGAAGTCTGGCGCACAAGCCGGCGGCAACCCAACCAGCGGCAATGCCGGCAGCCAGGGTAACAGCGGTAGTATGGGCACCGGCGCAGGTGCGGGCAGCGCAGAGAGTAGCCTGCCCATCGCCCTCTTCATCGGACAGGTGCGCTTTGAAACGACGTCGGCAGAGTTGCTGTGGCTCATTCACCGTACCTGCGGTGCCTGCGCGAGTCACCTCGAAAGCCGCGGTGCCGGCTGCTACCTCCTTTACTGTCGGAGCGAGGCGGATCTGACGTTGGTGCGCAGCCTGCACAAGCGCATCCTCTTTGATGTCGGTGGCGTGTGGCTGGCCCGCACCGCGGATGAGGTGGATGCGCTGTGCGAGTACGTCGCGCTCGACGCGGCGGTGCTGTCGAAGAAGTCCCGACTGCCCCGCGACTCGATGGTGGTGGAGGAGCTCAAGGCGGACGCGCTGAACAGCAACGGCAGCCGTCGCGGGCACGGCGGGAACCCCAACACCAATAACACTCCGGCGACAAGTGCTGCTGCTGCTGGTGGCGCTGGCAATCACGATAAGCGGTCTGGTAGTAACCACACCTTCAACAACAATAATCTTCGTGGAAGGACTGGAGGTGGTAGTCAGCCAAACTCGAGTCGCCGCGATGGCGCGTCGCCCAACCCTGAACACTACCAGCAGCAGTGCCCATCACCTTCGTCACCGCCGATGCAGCAGCTGCCACAACAGCAGCAACCACTCGGGGCTCTGCCGCCGTACCCCGGTTACCAGCTATCGCCCAAGTCGCCCTTTGGTGAGCGGCCGCAGTACTGGTGACATCACCAACAGGGAGGTGTGAAGGCGCACATGCCCTTCCGCACACACACATATAGCAGCGATAACATTGATGTTTCACTTGTGTTGTAGTTGAATTCGTGTTGACCCTAACGACGGTTTTTGTATGAAGAGCGACCTGATCTCTGACCCGCTTCACGTTTGTCTTTTTTCTTTTCACCGATGAAGTCGCAGCTGACTCTGCATCGCTCTCCTGATCACTTCCTCTCCTGTTCCTCCCACGCCTCTGTGGAAATACAACGGCGGCGTCACAAAGCAGCGGTGACGCATTCCCCGTGTTTTGTGATGCTAAAGGAATGTTCTTGTGGGGGTGGTTTTTGTTTCTCTCTTCTTTGAGAGAGGGGGGGGGGGTATGTGTTGTGGTGTACACAGACACACTCCCCCCCCTCCTCCTAACTACTTAATGCTAACGCTACGTTCTCACTTCATCTCACCGACGAGACTTTCTTTTCATTATTGTTATTTATTATTTACTATTATTTTCACTCTTAAAAAATTCGATCACAACGTTGTCGCTGCTCCATACCTTATAGAAAGAAAAAAAATGCAGTTACGAGGGCGTCGCTCTTTCCCTTGAAGTAAAGGTTTATCGCTCTTTTCTCAATACTCTAACGTAGACATCGTCGTGACGACGGCCAGATTAAGCACACAAAAAGAGTGGACTTTCATAACTTGTTTTTTCTTTAACTTTTAGCTGTAAACGGCAAGTGTGAAACACAAGTAGGACGGGGCTGCTGAAGATGTGGGATGCGCTCTGCGTATATATAAAAAAGAAAATAGTGCAAAAGAAAAAGAGAACACGAGTAGGAAAAAGGAAAAACCGGCAGATGAATGCGCGACGAACCGACTTTTTGAAGACAGAACATTTTTGTTGTGTGGTTTCAACAGCTTTGTTGGGCAGTGTGTGCGTGCGTACGTGTAAAGTGGTGAAGTGCTTTCCCTTCCATGGTCTCATTCGTTTTCCTCATCTTTTTTGTTGTTGTGGTTGTTGTTCCGCCTTTCGCATCTGTTTTCTTCGTATTTTCTTTGTGCCCTTCTAAGGGGGCTTGCTAAAACTAACAGCTTTTCTTTTTTTTCTTTTGGAAAGGAGCATTGCGAAGTTGCAATGCACGGTCTGTTGTTTGGCGTCAAAGATGTCCAACACGTGCACGTTACGTCGATCCCATGCGTGACGTTCAAAGCTACGTGATAATGCGTTGTATGTGATGAGGGGCCGAAAGTTACGACGGCATCAAAAAGGAAACCTCTTCTCTTTTGTTTCTCTCTCTCTTTCTTTCTTGTAATGATATAAACATTTTAACTGCACCTAAAAAAAGTAATTTTCCTCCCTTCTTTTCTAACCACGGCGTTGAATGAAGTCATGCGCATGTGCCACCTGAGGTAGAGGTGGTGCTTCATTCGTCTCCCGTGTTTGCTCTCTGATTTTCTCCCTTTCCACTTTTCCCCCTTTTTCTGTCTTTAAAACTTCTCTTTGTTCTCCTTTTTTTTCCTGTTTTGTTTTCTTGCTAAAGATCATCATCATGGCGTTGCAGTTGGACATTGAAAGCCTTCTCTCTCTCTCTCTATATATATATATATAATGTCTACGTGGTCGTTTTTTCATGTATATTCCCTTGTTTTTGTGTTCATGTGTGTTTTCTCCGCACCTGGTCCACCCTTTTAATGCTATCGTGATGGATACACGCGCCATCGCCCGTTCATATGGCGTTAATGCACCTCCACTAAAAGAAGAAGAGAAAGAAGAACGCCTACGCTTTTGATGACGTAAGGCCACCGGCAGTTTGCTTATTGTTTTCGTCGCCGTCGGGTTGAAGAAAAGGGAAAAAGACTGCCTCGTTGGCTCTACCCCTCGTCGGCACTTCCTGCAACTCGTTCGCATCTGGTATGCTACGCACCATTCTTCCTTGATCTGCTCCCTTCGTTCTTTTGTTTCCCTCCCCCCCCGTTTTTTCTCCTCTTTGCGTGTTTCCCCTGCACGAGACGGTGGTGTATAAAAGGAGGTACCGGAACGTTGGGCCGTTGGCGGTTGGCGCACCCATCAGCCCAGTTTTCTGCTGACCAGCGGATGTCTCTTAACAACAAAAGCTATAAGCACTCTCCCCCTCCTCCTCTTATAAAGAATGAATGTGCGCTGCGGCGTTCTGCGCACATCCCGTGTAGTCGTTGGCGCCTCCCCATCACCGGTGGAAAGCGCAGCGGAAGCACTCGTTACGCTCGTGCAGAGCTGCTACCCCTCTGCTTCTGTCGTCTTCCCATGCGGCTTCGGTGAAGGACGCCAGTCTCGTGGGGCCTCCGGCGACCTCGAAGTATTGCAGGTGCGCCTGCAGTCGAAGCTCGCTGCACGCGGTGAGCTGCCAGGTGAGTTCGGTGCTGCGGGTCGAGTGCTCGCGCGAAGGTGGTGGGCCACTGCGGCGCCATCCACGCGCTTGCGTCCTCGATGGTGGGAGGTCGTTGCTCGACTGAGCCCACCAAGCAACGTGCATTCTTCTCTCTTCGCAAATAACCTCAATGTGCCTCCCCTTTGTCCTGACGCGGTGGTGTACATTGACGGCGTCGAGGTCATCGATGTGGCCAACATGGTCGCACCACAGCTCATGGAGGACATTCCGAATATCGTGGCGGTCGACAACGTTGGGTCTGGCACCAGCACGCACGGCGGGGAACGGCAGGAGCCGACGTACTGCCGGCGCAAGGTGAACTGGGAACGCTACTGGCAGGTTAAGCGGTGTGCTATGCGAGGGGCTGATTTGATGGAACTGTCGCTCCCCATTTCGGCGCCTTCCGCGATGGGTGACCGAAGTTTCAGTCGGGCGTCTCTGCTCGTTGCTGTAGCGAACCCTAATGTCTCGCTGTCAACACTGCACCGTCAGAAGAACTCGTCGCGACGGGGGCCACTGCGCACCGCCTTCGGCTACTCGCTGCCTTGTCTGCGGAACGCTTTGCCCGTCGCAGTAGTGCGGAGTGTGCGGCTACTGCGTGCGTGGCAACAGCGCGTTCTGCAAAGCAGTGCCGGTGCTGGTGGTGGTGCCGCTGCACCGTCCACCAGCGCCTTCTGGGTGTCCGCTGTGGGTCACCTACTCGATACCCCGCTGGAGAGCAAATTGAAGCATCCGGTACTGCAGGTGATCGAAGACTGGCTGGAGGCATCACCTGAGAAAACGATGCTGACAGCGGTGCACACGGAGTTGCTGCGCACCTTGACGCAGCCGGACGTTTCAGTGGAAGACCTTCCCCTTTGCGGTGAGCAACACGAGGGCGACTTTCTTTCTTCTCTTCTCTTCTCGGCGATGGTGCAGCGCGCACTCGCCACCCCACCCAGCGAGTGGAACTCCACGAATTACTTCCTGCCACGGGAGCGCTTCGACGGAACGACCGACATGGCGGCGGCGACGGCGCTGTCACACTGCTGTGGCGGCGTCGCGGCTTCCTTTTCTCAATCCACGTCGGAGGAGCTGCTTCGACACTCCACAGGACGATGGCAATGAAGGACTCCAGCGTTCTTTCTCTCCTTTTCGCAGCAAGGGAACTTTGCAGCGAAGAGGTAGAGAAATACACCCAGAACAGAAAAAGGAAACAGATGCCTCCTCGATCCTTCCCATCGAAGAGACCACTGAATAGCCCGACAAAACCATCTTCCAAGTAGCACAAGCACGTGCAGATAAACCGGCGGCACGTTGGTGTTTCTTTCTTTCTATACAACAGCTCGGAGGACTCCTACAGCTGTGAACAGATCAGCAAAACGCCCTTTTGGGGGTCGTTTAAAAACGTGAAATGCTCTTCAGCGCTCATCACGTCGAGCCTGCTGCGTCCTTGACTCCTCATCGCTCCGTCTTTCACTTCTCCGTTCGTTGTAACTGTTCCTTTTCGCCATCACAAAACAACGTTGTTAGCAAAACACGCCGAAGCAACAACCGACGTTCACATACACACGAACAACAAAACACATAGCCAAACGCGGTTTTACGTTGTATTCTCTTTCCCCACCCCCTTCTTTGCTTGTGGTGTGTCTTTGTCTTTGCCTTGTTGGAATTGCTCCCCCACGAGCCGGAACACTTATTATTCCTTCACAATGGAGTTCCACATCATTTCCAACAGGGGCGACAAGACGACGCTGTGCATTGATGACGAGATGACAGTAGGAGACGTGCGCGGGGTGGCGGCGGCGATGCTGGACGCGCCGGAGGACCGCGTAATGACCATGTCGCTGGGCGGCAAGCTTCTCACGGACGACGCCGAAGCCTGGGTCGACCTGTGTGCCCGCCTCTTCCGCAGTCAGCAGCCAGCGCCGATGCAGCGCAAAATATTCTGCAACCTGACGGACAAGCCCGTGACGGAGATGCAGAGCGGAGAGGTGATGCGGATGTTCGGGTCGAAGGAGGAGCGCAAGCTGGAGATGGAGAAGGAGCGACAATCCACGGAGGCGATGGAGTCGATGGTGGAGTCGCTCTCGCAGAACCCGGCGCTGCTGGAAAGTATACTGCGCTTGAACCCGCAGATTGAGAAGATGCAGAAGAAGTCGCCGGAGATGGCACGCATGCTGAAGGATCCGGAAATGTTGAAGACGATTCTTATGTCCTCCGTCAATCCGGAGCGGAGGAAAGAGATGGAGCGCAGCGCGGAGCTGCAGCTGGCGCAGATCTCGGCCATGCCAGGCGGACAGCAGGCGATCAACCATTTCATGGACCAGATGAACGCGGACGGGGGGGAAGAGGAGACGGAGAACGAGCGGGCCATCCGCATCGGCACCTCCGCTCCCGCCGACACGAACGACCGCGTCTACACGCCCGATCCGACGAAGGAGGCGAATAACGACCCGCTGCCGAACCCGTGGGCTGCCGCAGGCGTCGGCGCCTCCGCTGCTGCTGCGGGTGCGGCGGCGAACCCCTACGGTGCAATGGGAGGCGGCGGGATGACCCCCGGTAACCCCTTTGGCTTCTTCCCACCCGCTGCGCCAAATGCGACGGCGGCAGGCCCTTCCTCCTCCCCATCGTTTCCTTCTCTGCCGTTTGGGAGCCAAGACCCTGCGACGATGCAGGCCGTGTGGATGATGATGATGCAATCCATGAGTAACACCAACGGCGCTGCGCCGGCCGCTACAGCATCACCGTCCCAGGCCGTACAGGTGGAATCAGCAGATCCAGAGGCACAGGCGTCCGCTGAACCGGTCTCAGTTGTGTCGGAGGAAACCATTCAGGCGGGTTTAGCAGCGCTGCGTGAAATGGGCTTTGAGGACGAGGCCATGTGCCGAGAGGCGCTACAGGCCACTGGAGGAGACGTAGAGGCCGCCGTGGATTACATTGCCGATCACGAAAGCGAAAAATGAAGGAGAGATGGAGCTGTCCTGCTGCGCACTCGTGATGATCTCGGATGTGTGTGTGTGTGTGTGTGCTGCGCGTCGCTGCCTGTGTGCACAACACCTTGTGTTTTTCCCCCTCTTTCTTGCTACAAATAGAAGAAATGACAAAGGCGATGGAGATCTGCTGGGAATCGTTATGCATAATCGCACTTCAAAGCACCGGGTTTTTTTTTTTTAAAAGGGAACAAGGATCTCGAAAGATTGACGCACGTTCTCTGTGTGCACTGTACAGACATACTGGATGTGTTTGTCTGACTTCTGCTACATCGGCGGCGGTATTCCTCCCTGGAAAGCATCGTATTTGGGTGAGCGGTTCGTCCCACTGACTGACGCGTCGACGACCGTAGTGTCTTCCTTCAACACTGATGCTTCATCCTCTGTATTTTTCCCCCTCCGATGCTCCTCGCGCGTTGGATGCTGCGTTGACGGGCCCAACGCTTCTTCGCCTCGCACCGGTTTTTTTTTCCTTTTGCGTGCTGAATAAAAGGAAGCGCGACGTTGCTGCTGCTGCATCCGACGGTAGGATTTCAACCGTCCTGAGTTGACGTTGGCAGAAGGAGTTCTTTCATTTCCGCTGACAAGAGCGGCTCAACTGTTATAAGTAGTATCATTATCATTATTACCCTCTAGTAGCACAGTGTCATCGCCGTACTTTTTTCGCGGCGCTATTCGCAAAAAATGCGGTTCGCACTTTCCTGCCTTGTCGGCGCAGTGGGGGCGTGGCTGTGGCGGCCCCCGCACGAGAGCAGTGTCGCGTGCTACCAGGGCATCCACAACCCACTGTCTTTTCGCAACAAGCAGCGTCCTGGTCAGGTGTTCAGTCAGCGCTACGAGCGCTACCAACTCGGTGAAGTCATCCCCATCACGTCCGACGTGGCCCTCTTCCGCTTTCTCCTGCACGACCCAGAGGATGAGTTCAACTTAAAGCCGTGCTCCACCCTGCAGGCGTGCTACAAATACGGGGTGCAACCCACGGAGCAGTGTCAGCGCTTCTACACTCCGGTCACATCGAACCACACCAAGGGATTTTTTGACTTAATCGTGAAGCGAAAGACGGAGGGGCTCATGACGAACCACCTCTTCGGCATGCACATTGGCGACACGCTGCTCTTCCGCAGTGTGGCCTTCAAGATCCAGTACCGACCCAATCGCTGGCAGCACGTCGGGATGATCGGCGGTGGGACGGGCTTTACCCCGTTTCTCCAAATTATCCGACACGCGCTGACGGAGAGGTGGGACAGCGGGGAGGTGGACAAGACGCGGCTGTCGTTCTTGTTTTGCAACCGCACGGAGCGGCACATCTTGCTGGGCGGCGTCTTCGACGACCTGGCGGAGCGCTTCTCGAATCGGTTCCGCGTCTTCTACACCATCGACCTCGCAGTGGACAAGGAGACGTGGATGAAGAAGAGTAACCACTTTCTCGGCTACGTTTCGCCGGAGATGGTGAAGGCGAGCATGCCGGCGCCTGATGAGAAGAACAAGATCATTATGTTGTGCGGGCCTGACCCGCTGCTGTCCCACGTAGCGGGGACGCCGTTGTCCACCATGTCCTCCATGTCTGGTAGCTTGAACATTCAGCCGATGGCGACGGATATCAATAATCTTGTGAGTCTGGGTGGCATTCTGGGGGAGCTGGGCTACGACAACAACGAAGTCTACCGCTTCTAAGCAGCGCAGCTTGCACGCATTGCGATTTTGGTCTTCGATTTTGTGAGCTTTGCGTCCTTTCTTCTCCTCTCTCCCCCTTTGACGAGGTTCAAACTCCAAGAGAGACAGAAAAAGTGCAGTGTCCTCCTCATTTGGCTTCGAGTGAGGCGCTTTGGCAGAGTTTCCTTCCCTCTCTTTCTTCTTTTTCTTTGATGAAGTTGCTGACCACTGTTGTGGTCTTCGAACTCCACGCTCACAAACACTACTTCCTTCACTGTTTACACTCCTGCAAGTCAAAGTAGAGAAATGGAAAGAAAAAGAGGTGGAGGTGAAAGGTGGCAGCTTCCGATGTTCATATTGTTATTACTATTTACTTCTTCCGTGTCCTTCGAGCTTCGCCGACTTCAAAAACGAACAGCTTGTGTGCTGCCCGTGCTCTCGAGTTTCGTTCTCGTCCCCGAATAGTGTACTTCATCTTGATTCTTCTCTTTTCCGCTATTTCTCTTTATTTCTTTTTCCTCCATCTTCAGATAGTACTTCGGCTACAGCTCGAGCGCTTGGTGAGAGAACGCACACCAACAAAAAAATCTAGTTCATATCTTTGTTTAGTAGTGGATAGTAACCGGCAAAGGAAGCCGACTTCGGGGTGCTGGTCACTTACACGTTCCTCCCCTGCGTGTTGGTGCGTCCGTGTACTCGCCGCATTCTGTCTCCTCGCTTCTCTGTAGGTTTTGGCAGCTTTTACGGATTTCTTTTTTCTTTTCTGCTTTGCTGGGGTTGTGTTCCACAACGCGCAGTTTCAGTACCGCGTGCGTCCCCCTTGTCGTCACGGTCTTTTATGGAAGGCCAAAAAAGCCTAAAGAAATAGCCACTCCTCCGGTATTCTGTTTCTAGTTTGATATATACAAATATATATTTATATATATATATATATATATATATATATATATATATTTGTCTCTTTATCGTGTTTTCCTCAGTTTTCCATTTACCTTTTATCTGCTTAGTTCATTATGCTG
>NW_015438363.1:315263-353714 GCF_001293395.1 Leptomonas pyrrhocoris
GTTTTCCATTTACCTTTTATCTGCTTAGTTCATTATGCTGCGTTTCACACGCACCTCCTTTACGGGCCGCGCGATGATATCGCGTGGCAGCCCCGAGTGGTCACACCGCCTGGACTTGAAGAAAGGCAAGAAGACGACCCTGGCGCACAAACTCGGCACGAGCAAGCCGAACAACGCGCTGCAGTACGCGCAGATGACGCTGCACGACCTCACGGAGTGGGTGCTGGCCTACTCCCCCTGGCCCCTCACCTTCGGCCTGGCCTGCTGCGCGGTGGAGATGATGCACAGCTACTCCTCCCGCTACGATCTCGATCGGTTCGGCATCGTGCCGCGTCCCTCACCTCGTCAGGCGGAGATCATCATCGTCTCCGGCACCGTCACGAACAAGATGGCCCCGCTGCTGCGTACCATCTACGTGCAGATGGTGAACCCGAAATGGGTCATTTCGATGGGCAGCTGCGCCAACGGCGGTGGCTACTACCACTTCTCGTACGCCGTGCTGCGCGGGTGCGAGCGGTCGATCCCAGTCGACTGTTGGATTCCCGGCTGCCCGCCCTCCGCGGAGAGTCTCGTCTTCTGCCTGCACAACCTACAGAAGAAGATTCGCTGGCACGAGATCCAAAAGTACTCTGTCCGGTAAGCAGATGAAATGAAAACAGTTGAAAGGGACACGTCTCTCGGAGAACGTCTCTGTGTGTGTGTGTGTGTATGTATGCGACTGCTCACGGACACCACAGGGTGCAGCGCTGCTGGCTTTGCTTGCAGGCAGTTGGCCCTTTTCGCCGACCCTCTTTCTTCATTCGCCTTTTCTCTTTGCCCTTTTTGTTTGTCGTTTGGCTCCAGTGTTTCCTGAAGCGCTGCGCTCTAATCTTATTATATCTGTTTTTTCATTTTAGATTTTTTCTTTTCTGCAAAATCTTAACGTTACCGATTTTTGCCCGCTATGGCCTGTACAAATTTGTGTGGTGCGCGTTCGCTGCGTGGGTGGGCGTGTTTGTGGGTTCAGGTGATGTGGTTCGTGGCTCGTCTCTTGTTTTCTTTTCCTGTAGCTGGCTTTTACTTTTATCTACCTTGGGCATCTCTAGTACGTGCAGAGTGCGTCGACAAAAAAAAACGGGAAATGAACGAAACGAGGGAATAGAAAGGAAACGAGACCGTCGTAAGGACGTGGGTAGAACGTTGAGAGGATGCCGTGTTGTTACTGCCGTCGCTATTCCATGTGTTTCGGTATCACAGTAGGCGACCTTTTCGGCCACAAATACGGCGCCGTGCGGCTCTCGCAATGCACAAGAACGGCCCTCTTTGTTCGTTGGAACGTAGTGCTCTGCTCACTAAAGCGGCGAGTTAGCATGAAGCTCTCTGTGCTGCTGCCGCCGTCGCCTCAAAAGGTTTTTTGGTACGCCTTTCCTGCGTTGTCGCCCCCTCTTCGCTTTTTCGTTTCTTGCGCACATCCTTCTGGATACACACACGCTCACGCCAGAGAAGTCGCCTTCATCTTTTATTTTCTCTACCGTCACATCCCACTTGCTCTCTTCCATTATAGCGCCCATTTCAGTTGCTTCAATCCTCCACCATGCAGCACGTTATCTTCTTCAAGTTCGACCTCGCAAAACTCATACAGAGAGTTCCCCGGCAACTCTCTGTATGAGGCCTTCGAGACGATGCGCCGGGCGAATATCCCGGGGCTCCTGGAGTTCAACGTCAGCGCCAAAAACACCACAGCGTGGGAAGGCTACTAAGACATGACGCAGGGCTACACGCATGCCCTCGTCTCCCGCCACACGGATGCAAACGCCCTGCACGTGTTTGCCTACCACCCGGACCACAAGGTGCTGCAGGACCGCGTTTTCAAGTGCCTGGCAGCGCCGCCGCTGCGGATGGAGATGAACTGGCAGCCCAAAACGCTCTAACATCAGCACACACACACACACAAAGCGGCCTCATTGTTGTAACCCATTCTCTTTTCATCTACAATCCTTTTTTATTTTTTGTGATTGTTCTACAATTATTCTCCTTTTAAACTGTGGTTGTGTGGACGCCGTATGTAAATGCGTCGTGCTTCCCCATCTTTCTTCTCCACGCTGTGCAGCGCTGACTTGCTGTGAAGCCTGACCGTGTATGCGCCGTGCAGCGAATAGAATATCTACAAGAGGAGAAGAGCAGTAAAATAATATATCTCCATGTGTTGTCTACTGAAAAGGAAAAGCCTTAGGAGATCATTTAACTGTTGTGACTGTATGTGAGGACTAAATTGTCGACCGGTGGGTGGGCGGGTGGGGGTCCCCCCTCCAAAAAGAGAAGAGAAGCGCTCTCTTCTCATTTCTTCTTTCTGCTACTGCTAAGGTTTCCTTTTTCCTTCCACGCATTTTCTTTTCCTAACTGGTGCAGATTCTCTTCGAGAACTCTTCGTTTTTACTCGACGGTCCCACTCTTCAAAAAACTCAACATAACGTTACTTTAGTTTCCTCAAGGCGTTGCTGACTCTTTACCATTATCGTTCGGCTTCCATCGAAAACACCCATCAAAATAAGAAAAAAAATGCAGCACATTGTCGTCTTCAAGTTCGACCCTGCGAAGTTTGAGGCGGAGTTCCCCGGCAACGCTCTTCAGGAAGGCGTCGAGTCGCTTCGCAAGGCGGCCATTCCTGGACTTCTGGAAATCAACATGGGCGCGAAGAACATCACGGCGTGGGAGGGTTACCAGGATGCCACACATGGTTACACGCACGCGCTAGTCTCGCGTCACAAGGATGCAGCGTCGCTGCACATTTACGCCGACCACCCCGTCCACAAGGCACTGCAAGCACGCTTCATCAAGTGTGTTGCTGCGCCGCCGCTGCGGATGGAGCTGGATGTGTACCCTGCCAATCTCTAGAACAGCAAAGACAGCACGGACATACTAAAATGATTTCACTGCGCGGTGCCCAAGAAGCAATGAATACACAAAGCGACTGAAGAAAAAGAGATAGCCGAACCGACATCCGCACACGAACGCTGCGTCTGCGCTGCACCATCACAATGGCACATGCATGACGGTGAAGCACCCCCCTCAGTTCGTTGTTTCGGCTTCGACGGTTGTCGCCTCTTTTATTTCTTTTCTTTTTTCTTGCTGCGTGCTTGAGTGCGCACGTGTGCGACTTCGTATCCAGAAAGACGCACACACGCTCTAGAAGAAAGATAAAGTATGTACTCCTCTCTTTGTGGGAAATCCCCAGTGCTGGGTTTTTTTTTTGCCCTTGTAGCAGCCAACTTTGTTGGTTTGACGGCCACGTAGTTCACTGCGCATCCGCCGACAACTGAAGAAAGCGCCAGTGTCTTATCCAGACACCCTTCGCCATCGCTGACGCAATGACTTTTGCTTTCTGCCTCTTTACACGCGTATTTCACACTTTTATTCTCCTGTTTCTATTTTCTTTCGTGCGTTCCTCTCTCTCTCTCTCTCTCTCTCTCTCTTGATTTTGCCGACGACTCAAACGTCTGCACTGCGGATCACGCGCCACAGGTTTGCCTGCTTCTTCACTCACCCATCTTAAACAAACTGCATTTTACCGATTGCTTCGCAGAACGTGAGAAAGAAAGGAAAAGAAAAAAGAGCTTTTTAAATAACATCCACAAACCCGCTGTTGTGGACGCCGTCACTTGACCCCTGGAGCATTTTCAGATTTGAATTAACTGCACGAAAACACAAGAGGACCTTGAAAAATGGAAATCGAAGGCGTCAGCGCTTTGCCGGAGGAGAAGCAGCATTCGCTGGACCCCGCTGTTAACTCCGTCTGTCACAGCGTGCACCTGAAGCTCAACGGTGAGTTGGATAGGGAGAAGTTAATGCAGCTGCTTAAGAAGGTTCGCTTAACCGTGCCGGGCCTCATTGAGCTGCACTTTGGTGCCAATGACATGAATGCCTACCCGAAGAAGACGGAGTCGCCCGATGGCAACACGCACGCCCTCTTCAGCCGCCATCAAAACGCGCATTACCTGAAGGCCTACCAGCAGCACCCGGCACAATTGGAGCTGGCGAACTTTCTGTTCAGCAAGGCGGAGCGTCTGCCCACGGTGATCGACTTCGTGAACATCAAGTCCAACCTGTAGCAGTGACCCCTTTCCTCTTTCTTTCGTGTATGTGCGTTCGCTGTGTCTCTTTGGTAATGGCCTGGATGTGCGCGTGGGAGTGTGAACGGGGTGGCAACTCTCCTTTGAATTGTTGCTTTAGGCGCGCAGCGCGGGTGATCTGGGGGCGAAGGAAAGGACATGGCGACCGTGATTGACAAATGACGGCAGCCCGCTGAGGACAGCCAGACGAGAAGGCCGAGCCGCAAGGCAGCGTTCGTTTTCACTTCCCCCTCCCCCTCCTTTCTCTCTTCCAACAACACAGCTGTTGTGCTGTAGCACGCGTCCGCCTGTGCGCTCCACATCTTTGTCGACGGCGCTCTCTCCTCCTCTTTTTGCTGTGTTGTCGCGCTGACGTCGCGTCCTCTGCTTATCGGATTTTCTTCAGCACTGTTGACCACTACATAAGCTTGTCACGTGTGTGCGACGTGGCTGTACGAAAGAATTGTCACACAAACAAACCAAAAGTAATGTTTCTCTAACATCCCTTTTCTTTCTCTTTTTTGGTTTCTCGACCGGGTTCTCTCAGTCGCTTGACGTCTATTCTCTGTTTCCTTACTCGGTGTGCGTATCTGTAAGGCGTTCTCGGTGTGTGTGTGTACGCAAAGGAAGAGTTACTTGTTCCGCCACATTCCACGATGACACCCACCAAAACAAACAAAAAAATGTTTAACGGGCTCAATACACAAAAGGCTTTCTTCGTCTTATTAAAACTATCTATATGAGTCTCGTTGCAACTCATAAACCGCCTTTTAAGGCAGCAAGCCGGCGTCTTTCATGGAGTTTCATCAAAAATGTGCGTCTTTTGTTTTTTCTTGTTTCGCAGTGGACGAGTTTATAATGAGGAGGAACAAAAAATTGTATTCTGGAAAATAGAAGAAAGGCGGCTTGAACAGCATCTCAGAAACCCACCGAAGTGGCGGATTCTCAGCTGTCCAACGCTTTTGTTGTCGAAGGCGAACAGGCAATGAAGCGCTACCGGAGCTCATCACTTTCGCGTCTGGCGTTGTTTTCCTTTTTCCCCTCGTTGCAATTCTATTTCTCCCTTCTGTGGCACCGTGCTTTCTTTTTTTCTTTTCCCTCTCTCCTCCTCCCTTGTCCTTCATGCCGCAATGCAACGGTTCAACGACTCCGACGGCAACAACAATGAAATACGCAAAGTTGTTTCTCATTACGCTCCAGTGAATTACCGCTACTCCCTCTTTGCTTTGCTTGTTTTCTTCTTCTCTCTTTCCGTGTTGTTCTTCATCGTACCGCCTTTATACACCGCCACGTTGCGCTTCTCTTCCCGGTGCCACCGTCATCAGTGCTCATCACTCGTACTCTTGTGTGTGTGTGTGCGTCTGTGCTCCTCTCCCCCTTCTCCCCTCTCCCTCTCTCTTCCACTCGTTTTCGACAGGTACCCTGTATTCAAGATGACCGCCGAGTACGACTACCTGTTCAAGCTCCTCTTGATCGGCGACAGCGGTGTGGGCAAGTCGTGCCTGCTGCTCCGCTTCGCCGATGACAGCTACACCGACAGCTACATCTCCACCATCGGCGTCGATTTCAAGATCCGCACGCTGAATCTCGACAGCAAGGTCATCAAGCTCCAGATTTGGGACACCGCCGGCCAGGAGCGCTTCCGCACCATCACGAGTAGCTACTACCGCGGCGCCCACGGCATCATCATCGTGTACGACACGACGGACATGGAGAGCTTCAACAACGTCAAGACGTGGCTGAGCGAGATTGACAAGTACGCCAGCGAGAACGTGAACAAAATCCTCGTCGGCAACAAGTGCGACTTGGTCACCAAGAAGGCCGTCGACACGCAGATGGCGCAGGACTTCGCCAACTCCCTCGGCATCCCGTTCCTCGAGACAAGCGCGAAGAACTCTACCAACGTCGAGGAGGCGTTCATCCGCATGGCGTCCGACATCAAGGCCCGCCTGGCCGTCAGCGGCGAGCAGGCGAAAGGGGCGCCACGGCCGAACGTTGGCAACCCACAGCCACAGAAGAAGGATGACGGGTGCTGCTAATTTACTTCGTCCGCAGCGCGGAGTGCGTTCTCACCCGTCGTCCGCACCGTACGCACAAGGGAAAGGCCACAGTATTTATCTGCCTGTTGCTTCTGAAAGTGCACGATCGCGGTGTGAGATGAGCGAATCGCCTTCGGGGGCGAAACTCAAGAGGAAATACCTTCATTTATTGTTTTCATTGCCGTTGCGAGGTCGTGCGGAATGCAGGGGCGATCTTGCTGCGTTCCGCTGGTAAGGGGGAAAAAATATAAAAGGTGCGCAGCTTTTGCGCTGAGATATACAATATATATATATATATAAAGAGAAAAAACTTTTGCTTACTCCGCATCAACGAATAGACGAAACAAAGCCGGTAACTTCCACCGTGTACGTGTTCTTCGGCTGCGTATGCTCTTCCACCTTGCCTTTTTTTTTGCTTTGCTTGTGGCTATTGGTCTTTATTATTATCAACATTGCTGTTGCGTAAAAATGAGAGAAAATGCTTCAGCTGGGCTTTTTCGATTGGCCCCGTTTCGCGGCACGTTTGCTGTTCGTTGCACACAAAAGGGCAAGACTCTTTTCTCGTAGGTGTGTGAATCCTGGCGCGAAAGCTTTCTCATCTTTACACGGCGGCGCAACGCTTCCTTGCGCGCTTGCGTTGTGGTCGTGCACAAACAGGAAAAGACAAGGCAGCAGACTCGTAGCAGTTCGGGAAGAGAAAGAAGTGAAAGTGCACCGGTGAGGGACTTTGCGTAAATCGAAAGCAAAAAAAGAAGAAGTTGACTTGACCTGTTTGCTTCTCTGTGCGTGTGCTTGAGAGTAGGTGGCATTAGATGGTGGCGGTATTCAGAAAGAAAATATATACAAAGTGGGTGTCGACAAAGAATACGCAAACGCATCCAATAAGGAAGAGAAAGGCAGTAATACGGCATACACGTATCTGTTGAGAGGGCTGGCTTCGAAAAAGGGGCTCCGGGGAATTTAAAAAAAAAAATCCGATTGCGTGGGGTCCTTGGGAGAACGGCACCGGAACGAAAGCCTCTTCGTGATCTGCGAAACGCCACTTGTCAGTTGCATGCCTTCCTTTTCGTTTCTCTTTTTTCCTTCTCTGCCTTCTAATATTATTATTATCATTTATCTTGGTTGTATGCTTGGAGATGAGTACGGGGGCGTTCGTTTCTTGTTCTTCTTTTTCTTTTACTAACCCCACTCTCTTTTTCCATTATCTTGTAGCATCTAACTCTGTTGTTGTTGTACAAAGAAATGCTGTGATACTCAACACGAATGAAAAGCAAAATAAATCCTCTAATCAATAATGGAAAGGGATGACTGTGAAGTATTTACTTCCAACGTTGTTCCCGGCTGCGGTAGCGAGAAGGTTGAATAGCGCCTTGCAATATGTCCATTCACTAGAAGCGGCGGCAAACGTAGTGCGTGAGTTGGGCATTAAGCTTTTTTTTTTGCTGTTTCGCGCTTCGTGCCTTGTGAATGAAACTCAGCATAAGGTTTACCGCTGCTTTAATAGCACTCGTCTTCGCAGCACGTGACACTCTGTTCTTGTCAGCTTACAAGCACGCTGCGAAGTGCACTTTGTAGCGCGGCGCGTCTTCCTTATTATGTGTATACATGCAGAGAGAGAGAGATGTTTCTACTTCCTTTCGATGTGTTCAAATTACTTTACTCATATTTGTCTCTCTCTCTTCTCTTTTCTCACGGATATCCGTCACACCCTTCTACAGCGATCTTCCTCCCGCGGGACGGCGCGAAAGCCATTATAGTCCCGTTGTACTTTTTTCTCTTTTACTTGCTTTTTTATTTGTTTCTTCTTTTGTTTCATAGATCAATAGATCCAGTAGATCCACCATCATCATCGCTCTCGTATCACTCTGACAACGCAGTTTTTTTTGTTGTTTTTTACTTTTGGGAAAAAGGTCCATTTGCTCTGCCACGCCTGCACTCACCGCTACGTGAAGTAGGCAAAATACGCTGCACAGCCAACACCGCACAGCTTCGGTACGTTGTGGTAGTTCATGTGTTTTGCTGTTTTCGTACATCGATATCCTTTCAACTTCTCCGCTTTACTTTACCTTTATATATAAATACCGGCTCTTTTGATTACCTTTTTAGACTTTAACACAGGACTCCCTTTCCATCTACTTTTTTCCCTCTTCTTTTCGCCTTTTCCGCACATTCTGCTCACCCACGCACGCGCGTTTTATGTGGCCTTCGTCATAACTGGGTGTTTTACTCATGGCGACGTCAAAGACCTTCCTCGACTCCGTGCACCACATAAGCGAGCACAGCATCTTTTTCTTGGCTTCCCACGGCGACAACTTAGATCTCAAGACCCTTAGCTCGGCTCCCCCATGCCACCGAGCGGTGCTGCAGCGCAACGGACTTGTGGCGAAGATCTACGCAGCCATCAGCTTTCCAGGAGAGGATGATAGGGACACCTACGCTCTCAGTCGTCGCCGACGCGATCACGAAGCGGAAGACGCATCGGTGAAGCGAGCGGCGTTCTCCTTCCGTGGACGGCAGGAGGTGTGGCGAAGCGCCTTGACGTATGCAGGGCTGCTGAGCCACAGGGATGCAGAGATTCACATCCCCCATGTTCTTCAAACTACCCCGTGGCCTTACCTCACCCCGGCGCAGTACAGAGACAACGTCAAGCAGGCAATCGCGCGTGCCACCTGCGTGGCTGTAAACGGCTCCAGCTTCTGCGTGCCGATCCTGTCCCTGCAGGAGTACGTGTATAAGCGTTACGACATGGAACTGAGCCTGGCGGTGATGTGGATGCCGTGCTACCCGCAAAGCCTGCGGCAGTGGGCCGTCACGTTCAACGCAGCCGGGAAGCCGATCCCGGAAGCGTTGCTGCTGGCCATGCTGCATCACATCACGATTGCCCAACTCACGGTCCGGAGCGGGGACACCATCGCCGGCCGCTCTGCGACGGCGGCCGCAGCGGCATCGGTGCCCACCTGCGACTCCATCGTGGTGCATCAAAACGGCAGTGCGAAAGACACTCGGGCAGCCGACTGGAACGACGAGCCCGTCTTCTTGCTTTCGGCGTCTGCCTGTGAGGAGCGCACAGCGGCACGAGCCGACAGCCTGAAGAACGGAGACGCATCGCCGACGAGCTTAGCGGACACCGCACTGCCGCTGTCGCAGACGCCACCACCGCCGTCGCAGCAGCAGCTCCCGTTGTACCGTCCGCCGGAGGAATGCAACCCCACGCTGTACCCTCCACTTGTCCCCGGCTCAACGAAACGCGTCGTGTGGGGATTAGGAATCGTCTTGTACCTGCTAGCCTCCGGTCGTGTCCACCTACCGAGCCCGCAGCACGCCGTGGAACTGTCCGACAACAACGGCAACAACAATCGATCAGTGCTGCGCAGTCCCCGTCGTGCACGCGTAATCGAAGAAGTGCCCCTCAACGCGGCCGCCATGACCCCCGATGTGCTGTGGAGGCGGCTGCGGCGCGACTTGGAGCCGCGCGGCTACGGCGGCACGTTGACCACCGTGGTGGCGCAGCTGCTCTCGCTGGACCCCTCAACACGCCCGTCCCTCACCACGGTGGACCGCGTATTGCAGGACCTGCACCGCCTAACTCCGATCCGCCGCTTTCCTTTCGCCCTTGGCGGCTACGACCTTCTTCGATTGCCGAACCCAACAGGCACCGTCGAGCTGAACCCTGGCGCGCGTCGCTACACCTTTGCGGAGGTGTGTGTGCTGTGCAAGAAGCCACGCAGCGGCGCGGCGGTGTGCCCCAAAGGCGGCGATCACCAATCTACCGGGATCACCTCGCCGTCGTGGAGCGACGAGGGCGACCTGTTGCCTGCGGTCGGCCTTGCGTCGGAGTCGACCTACACGACGTTTTTGTACCCCCTCTGCGCGGCCGCGAATGGGCGGCAGCGACGAAAGCACGCAGCGCACGCCCTGCAAAGCCCAAACGCGAGTATGAGTGTGGTGGCGAGCGCCAGTGCGAGCTGCTGCACGAACGCGACCCAAGACGTCGCCCCGCTGAACTGTGGCTTTCTTCTGCAGGTGTTCGGCGGTTTTGCCGTCTACGAGCGTCGGCCGGAGCAGAACTCGAAGGGTCAGGTTATCTACACAGTGAAGGTGCGAGAGGTTCTCATTCCGTACCCAAGCCAAGGACTGCGCCGAAGCGAGCTGTCACTGGTCAAGACGACGATTGAGTTTAGCGGCGGCCTGCCCTGGCCCTCGTGCTGCACCGAGACCATGCAGAAGGGCGGTCGGGTGTCGCGGCACGTACCCTTCGCACTCACCGGTGCGCACCACGACGTGGAGTGGTTCGGCTGGGTGCTACCCGGGGAGCGCTTTGCCATGCCGAACGGCGCTCACTGGACCGCGCCGCTGGGCGGGGCCTTTGTGTTTTGGTTCGCCGCGGACCTGCAGCCGACCGACCGCGACCGCTACTTCGCCGTGACGAACGTGCGCTCCGCCACGCTGCCCGCGAAGGTGCCGCGCACGTTTCTGCCGGACTCCCTCTTCCGGCAGCACGTCGGCGACGAGAACCAAATCAGCGCGGTACTCCTGCGCAGTGCGGCGAGCTACAACAGCCACAGCGAGGCGCAGGTCGGGCAGCCGGGTCTGCGTTCCTCTGCGGCGCGGCGGCGCTCCAACCAGAGTGTGACAGACGTCGTGCTGCCTTCCGCCACACGCGAGATTGTGGAGGACGATGAAGACGGTCTTGCAGCCGCAGACGTCGAGGATGTTGTGCTCCACAGCCTACTGTCCCGTCCCGTCTCACGCAACGCATGCCGCACCCAAGACACCACGTTTCCCCGGTCCACGCGCCGCCGTCGCGACACCACCGCACATCCCCGCCGGTTGCCGTCGTGCCAGGTCTCCGTCGTCGTGGCCCACTCGGTGGTCGAAATGCGAGATGAGGAGGGGGAGGACACGGTGAAGGCGATCGGTGAGAAGAGAAAACAGTCATCTGCGATTTATTCTACTCGTGAGAGCGCGACTTCGAAGGAGAACGTTGCCGTAGCTCCATCCCATACGATGACTACCACCCCCAATGCCCAGAATACGACTCCTTTGAAGCAACCGTCGCAGTTGTGGTGCAAAACGCCAGAGCCGCACGTGAACGGGACGAGACCTCGCGCTGGCTCTGCGGCGGCGGCAGCTGCTACAGGCCTCGACAACGACACGCTCGCAAGCGAAGCGACGCCGTCGAAGCACAGCACTCCTGCCGCGCACGGCAGCGTCTCGTCTCGTGAAGGCACGCAGCCCCCGTCGCACCGCGACACGAGCGCAACGAACGTGCGGGGGCTGGCGCCGCTTCCGGTCAACGAAGCCTTTCGCGCGTCACGTGGCTCGGCGAAGGAGGAAAAGAGGCGGAAGGCGCGCATAATGCTCGGGGCGGAGGCACCACGAGCAGCGGCCCCACAAGGCACGGCGGATGTTGCGCCGACGAACTTGTCATCGCAGGCCTCGGCGCCAAACTCCGCTTTACAGCTCCCCAGCGGCTTCGCCACGCCGACCTTTGCTGCGCAGAAGTTGCCGCCGCTGTCGCACGCCGCCTGTAACCTTGGTGGGCTGCACGTCTGTGCACAGTGGCTCCCTGTGGACGCCGTCGATGCCGCCTTCCAGGCCCTCACCTTCTGGGTCCTCTCCACGGGAGAGCACGGCTATATGCATGCCCCCGTCAAAATGTCTGTGCCGATGGGCTACGCTCTGCGGGCACCTCCCGGCGCGGTGTACGTCTCCTTTCTATCGAATGAAGTTCCTTTGTTCCGCCGCAACCACCCCGGCATGGATGTGGCGATCTTCTCGCCTCTGCTGCCGCATCACGGCTTTGCGTGCTACAACGCGGAGCGCCAGCTGCTCGGCGTGCTGGCGCTCCGCTGCAGTACGAAGGAAGACGCGGATGTCACGCGTGGTGAGTTTGAGGTAACTACTCACGTGCGAGAACCTTGCGTCGGCAGCCAAGTCTCGAGTCGCGCCATCTACGCGTCGTACCTTTCTGGCAGCGTGGGAGATGAGAAGGCGATGCTGCGTGAAAAGCCGGGAGAGGCGGAGCCGATGAACCACCTTCGCCGTTCTCTGTCCTTCAGCCAAGCTGGGTTGGACAGTCGTGCGCAGAACAACACACCGTGCGACGCGCAAACGCTCACCTTCACGAGCGCGCGCCACCTCATCGGCGAGTTCACGCCGCACGAGGAGGACGACTTTTCGCTCCGCAAGGAATCGACCGCCCTGTTGCCTGCGTGCTGGATGGGCTTTGATGGCGGGTCGGGCTGCTTGTTGTTCTCCGATGTGGGGCAGTTTGCGTGGGTGCCGTACGGCATTGGTGAATGAGAGGAAGCTCGAGCTGCTTCCCCTCAGGCTCTCATGGAAGAGGAGGGCATGGCGATTCCTGTTCCTCTTTGAGTCTCTTTTTGGGAGGGAGGGGCTGACAGCGCCATACACAGTGGTGAGGCGGGTGATGTGCTTCTCTTTTTTTTTTTCTTGAGTGTCGCTAGAGAAGTAAGGCACAGTTTGTTTTCTTCGTAAGAGGTGGTTATATATATATATATATATGCAACGGTGCAAACTACTCAGTGGTAGGACAGTTGTTGGAATAGTTTGGCAGACACCTCTTCTTGGTTTTTTTATTATTATTGGGTTTAGATGACAGTAAAAAAAAAACAGGAAAGAAAGAAGCTCCGTGTTGCAGAGGAAGCACCAGCGACCTGCCCCCTGCATGGTGACATCGCCTCATACAAAGTGAAGAGACGCACGAAAGGAAAAGGGGGGGGGGGAAGGAACATGTTGAAAGCAGCGTCAACGTCTTTTATGCGACGCAACGTCGCAACAACAAGAAAAGAGTACGGGGAAGATGTGTGCGTAGATAGGAGAAAAGGCTGTGTGGCGTGTCTGCTGCGCAACACCTCGCAATCAAAATTTGATCCCACATCCGCTAAATCGAAATGATGCACGAGAAGCTCCATCTTGTGTGTCACGCCTCTCTCACTGCCTTCTTTTCCCTCTCGGCTTTCACAATCGTAATTTGCAGGCTTTCTCAATTCTCTTGACTGAAGTTGCCACCTGCGTGACAACCCGCTTTTCTTGTCCACGTTAGCCCAACAATCGTTCCCCTTCTCGGCTTCAGTACTTCTGTTGTGTGTGTGTAAAACACAGCCACACCATTCGCATAGATTTCCCCCGTTGGGGTGTGCCGATGCGACACACTTCGTTTTCGCGGCTTCTCCGCCCGACGCCGCCTCACGTGCAACGTCGTAGAGTCGCGTGGGGAAGTTCCAACACCCGGTCCAGCGTATACGCGGCTCCGCTTTGCACTGCCTGCCGTCTCCTCGGCACTTCCCGCACAGCTTTCGCTACGGCCTCCACCGCCGCCGCACTCTCTGCCGCGGATTTCGCCACCATTGCCCCACAGCTGCTCCTTCGTCAGGCACTGCAGCAGTACGCGGAGCTGGACGGCACGCAGCTGGGGGCGGAGCTTCATCCTGGTGAGGGCCACGTGTTGATTCCGCGTGAGAGATTCCTACGCTTTTGTGCGCAGGCGCACGTGGACGATCCTGACGCCGCCCTTGCGGACCTGGAAGCTGCGGGTGTTGTCGTCGCACTGGACGGTGGAACGCTGATCCATCTCCGGCCCGTGCTCTATCTCGAGACCGTGGAACTGCTGTCGCAGACGCAAAACGGTACCGATGGTAGTAGCGGTAGTAGTGACGGAACACCCGTTCCTTCCACTGGATCGTCTGTGGGTGCCTTTATGCTGGAAGAAGCAGAACGACGCATTGAGAAGCTGTGCCAAAAGGAGCAGGAGCTGGCGGAGCAGCTGCGGCCTGCGATAGCGCGAGCGGCCAAGTGGCGTCGCAGCGTCTGGGGCGGTGCACTTTTGTTTGCCGGCACGCAACTGGCTGTCATTTCTCGTCTCACCTACTTTGATCTCGATTGGGATATCATGGAGCCGGTGTCGTACTGCATTACGATCGGCACCGCCCTCGTCTTTTACGCGTATTACCTGCGCTACAACGAGGAACACACCTACGAGGTGTTCGACCAGCGGTTTTTGCCGAAGAAGGTCCGGCAGTACGCACCGAAGGACTTCGACTGGAAGGCGTACGAAGGCGTGTGTGCGCAGCTCGTCGAGGAACGCGCGATGCGGGAACGGCTTCGTCGCTGGGCGGAGCGCCACTGACTGCATTGCCGTCGTTGCAGATGGATTTCGAAATGGATGATTCTTTGCTACTGGCAGGTATTATTCGCTTTTCTGGTACTTGCCTATCTGTCGCCAAGAGGCGAATGGTGGGGACTGGTCAACGTTCTCTGTACCCACGTAGATGTTGAGGACACTCTGCAACGAAGACAAGAATCTGCAGTGCCCATCTAGCAAAAGAGAAGATTCTTCAGTAGAGAAGGAAAGAAAAAGGATGCGTTGCGTTGCACCTGAAGCAGCTTGTTTTTTTGAGGGGGGAATTAACTCTTCCTTTTGCGTTTCGTTGGTCCGTGGTGATCTGCCCTACGCGCCCTGTGAGCCTTCCCCGTAAAAAGTTTGTGAAACTCCGATGACTTGCGCAAATGTTGAACGGATTTACATTATGAAGTCTGTCAAGCTGTTCTCGATGACCTCTTTCTCTCTTCTACGTACACCATCAGGTATGTTTTGTGAACCGACTCTGGGTCTCCGTGTTTTTCTACTGTCTCTTACCCCCTCCGTCTTTTGGTCTGACTTGTCGTTCAATTCACCCACACCCATATTATCAAAGCAATAACCTCACGCGAGTGAAACGAATAAGCCATCTGGCTTTGCTTTTTTTGTTTTGTTTGTGTTTCTTCGGCGTCTGTGTTTAGCGGTCTCGTGCCTGTTGTAGGCTTAACGACGCGCCGGCCAACTGTTGTTGTCTGTGGCCTCTCTATTTGTTCTTCCTTTGTTAGTTTCCCAGAACTCTCCCAAAGACCGCGTACGTTCATCTCCGTTGCTCGTGCTGCGTGGGGACGTTTAATGTTCGTTCTTTTTCGTATTTGAGGCCGCTCCTTGCTCGTTGTTTTATTTTTTGCCTTCTTTCCTCCTTTCGCCTTTGCAGACGCATCACATTCTCTTCACAAATCATCCGCTATTATTTACATCACTTCCTAGCTTTGTGCCACGTGGTTCGCCTCTGTTCTGCAGGACCGTCGTTTCTACACCTCTCAACGTACGTCCTTTCAGTCAAATCAAGCCGCACGGCGCGTCGAACGAAGCTGCGTTCTCCAAATAACTAGGAAAGAAAAGATAAAGAGTGGGTAATTTGTTTTTCTTCTGGGGGTTCCTGGCCGCTGCTGCGTTGCGAATGGATCGAAGTTAGTTATTCTTATTATTGTTATTGCGTGCGCCACTGCCTGTACAGCTGTTCAAGCTGCTTAGGCTTTTTGTTTGTTTGTTTGATGTTGTTGTGGCCCATTAAGACTTCGATATATATATAATTAGTGTGTATTCGATCTTCGTAGGGTATCGCTTTGCAGCCGCAGTCAACGCACCATCATTCTGGAGGTTCTACATGAGCACCAATTCGAATACGAATGGGCCGGCGTCGCCGAATACCCGCCGCAACGCACGTGAACGTGCAGATGCAGCACTGCGCACCTCATCGATCGGCCGTATAGGCGGTGGCCCGGTCTTCATCCCCGCCGTCCCCCCCGTCCGCGAAGGATCGGCGCGCCGCAAGCAGGCGGCTGCCAACGCCGCCCAAAGCCGCAACTACGGCACGATGGAGGGCAACGGCAGCAACGTTGTCTTCCGCGCCTCCTCGATGCCGGTGCATTTCTCTCGTATGGTGTATGTGCGCCGCGCGCCGAAGCAGCTCACCGTTGCCCAGCAGTCTGCGCGTCTGGCAGAAAAGGCGAAGAAGAATTATTTTCACGGCAGCTTCACCTCTGCCCACGGGGCGGTCTTTACGGTGCCGAATCGCGCGCAGCTGATGGCCACAAACCGGCCGTCACGTGCGCCGTCGATGGGGAGTCGGCCGTCCAACTCGCGCAACACGTCGATGACCGCCCGCCGTCCCCCGCCAATTGCGCTCGACCTTGTCCCGTCAGCATCCGCCATGAAGAAGGTGTCACCGCTGCAGGGGACGTTGTCAAGCTCACGCGAGGGCAGCTTCACTGCCGCGTCCAAGCCCGGTGTGAGCGGGTTTCTGAAAGAGCCCATCGTGCTGCCGCGTCGCTCCTACAGCGCCGGCGCTCGCCTGGGTGAACTGCACGCCACGGAGCTGCAGAACTCCTTCCGGAAGCTGAAGGTGGCCCCCGTTGGCGATCCGACGTTGGCGCCGGTGGCAGAGATGGACTTCCGCGACTCGTCGCCCGATCTGCTGGCGGTGCAGCTCATGCGGGATCACAGCGCCGCGCGCCACGAGCGGCAGCTGCTGTCGCCGACCACCATCGCGCGTGCGTCGCGTGCGCTGCGCGCGTTTGAAGAGCGGAAGGTGCGGATGCCGAGCAAGTCCTTTTTGAACACGAAGGAAATCGGCTACGCAGGTGGCACGATGGCGGTGCCGGAGCACACACCTCTGGTCTTGGCCACGCCGAAGGCCGAGCAGCGCGCAACCGCGGCGGTGGCATCGGCGTCATCGTCTGGACTGGGAGCCGCAACGCTCCTCTCGCCCCTGCGCCGAGTGCAGATCAATTCTGACGCCGACGAAAACGTTGCGGAGGAAAACGCGGACTACGCGGAAACGAACGACGGCAGTTTCGAGTCGCAAGACAATATATCGTGGTGCGGCGCTACGATGGACTTGTTGTACCTTGCCGCTCCTGCTGCTGTCTCCATTTGTTTTACCTTTTCCATGTCGGTGGTGCCTCTGGCCTTCGTGGGCAGCTACCTCGGCCCGCGGGAGCTGACCGGCGCCTCGGTGGGCTACTTCCTCATCAGCATTCTCATTTCCTACCCAATGGTCGGCCTGACCTTCGCCCTCGATACGCTGTGCTCGCACGAGTACGGCCGCGACCCGCTGAGCCCGGAGATGGGGCTCGTGCTGCAGCGTGGTGCGCTCATCAACATGATCATGCTAGCCCCCTTGTGTGGTCTCATTTACTTTCTTGACCGCATTCTCGTGCCGATATACGGCGAGGTGATCGCGAAGGAAGCCGAGGAGTTTCTGACCTACTCCCCGCTGTACCTCGTGCCCATGGTGCTTTTCATCGCCTTCAACAAGTTCCTTAACAATCAGATGCAGCCGCACATCCCGATGATCGCGCTGACCGCCGGCGTCATCATGACCCCGTTTCTGCAGCTGAAGCTAACGCCGATGGGCGTGCGGTATACGATGCTGGGCATGGCGATCACGGCGTGGTTTCAGCTTGTCGTCGTCGTCGTCATCACCCTCTTCAAACCCGAGACGCGCATCACGCTGGGCAAGTGGCGCATCGCGGAAGCGCTGGATTGGACCGATGTGAAGGAGTACATGAAGCTAGCCATCCCCAGCGCCATCTTCGTCGCCGCTGAGGCGTCGTCCTTCGATGTGACGGTGCTGCTGTGCGCACGCTTTGGCGAGGTGGACGGCGCTGCGTGGTCAGCCATCATGAACTCCCTCTTCATCTTCGCCTCTCTATCAGGCGGCCTGAGTGCGAGTGCGTGTGCGAACATTGGTCGCTGCATCGGTGCCTTTGAGCCGGTGAGTGCGAAGCGGTTTGTGCTCGTGTCCATCCTCGTCGCGTTCCTCTTAGGGCTCATTGACTCTGCTATTTTAGTCACCTTCTTTGACTTCTTCATGTCTTTATTCGGCACTCAAGACAAGACGCTGGGGCTGGCGCGTGAGGTGCTCTTCATGCTACCTATCTTTCACATCTGCGACTCGGTGCAGTTCACCTTCCAGGGCATCTTCAGCGGGATGGGCAAGAACCACCTCGGGGCGGTCATCCTGCTTACCAGTCTGTGGGGCATCGGTGTCCCGCTCTCCTTTATTCTCGGCCATTACCTCGGCTATCGCATGTTTGGCGTCTGCGTGGGCATCACGGTAGGCCTGTGCATCGAGGCCCCGGCGATGGTGTACGCGGTGTCCACCATGGACTACGTGGTGGTGTGCGAGAAGTTCGTGGAGGACGAGGAGAGCGAGGAGACGGACGAGACGGAGGAGTCGGAGGAGAGCGAGGAGTACGACGAGGAGTACGTGGAGGAGATGATGCGCCGCTCCGGCATTTCCATCGTGAGCAGCAGCGAGGTGTCCGAGGGGAACACGGAGCACTACCGCAAACTGCTGCCACCGCGCCGTCGTGGCCGCCCGCGTATGACGGTGGAGTACCACGACGAAGACGAGTAACACAAGCGTGCGGGGAATAGGAAGGGTGGTGTCTCGCGTGTGCCGTTCTGCCTCCGCTGACGCCTTCGCCTAAACGTCGAAGGTGGACAATTGGCTCGAAGTGCTGGGCTGTTGTTGTTGCTGCTGCTTTTCCAGTGACTGGCGCTCGACCACGGATGAGAGTTTGTGTCAGTGAAACGGGGAGAACAGCTCGGCGTAAGAAGTAAAACAGTAATAATAATAATAATAAGCATGAAGACTCTGTAACGTTGATGCTTTGCAGGTGCACTCCCCAAAAGGCATGCGACTGAATCGCCAGCAAGAAGCGCTCGCACCACGTCAACGGCTGGCGTCGCGTATTACACTTGTATTTGATCTGGTTGCGGTGACGTGATAAGTGATGACGTTATTTTTCGCGAAACATAATACACTGTGTGTAACACTGGAAGTGATTTCTTTGTGTGTTTGTTTTCTTCCCTCGCCTTCTCCCTCTAACGCTCCCATTTTGGCGGAACTCATGTTTGCGTTTGGTGTTCGTTTGAAAGTGTCATCGTCATCGGCGACGTGAATGCGCGGCCGCACGAGCTTCGGCGAAATCGAATCAACAACGGTCAAGGACTAACTTACAGATTCCTCTTCTCTTTTGCTGGTGCTTCTTTCGACGCCAAATGAGTATTGTTACGTTTTCGTTTTCGCTAGTGTGTTTGTGGACATTCGCAGTAGTTTTTTTTACCTTTTTTTAAAGTCTTCCCGTGTGCAGGCAGTTTCTTTTGCTGTTGGTTTTTTTTTTCGCAGCGCATGTGTATTGTCTCGTGTGCGAGCGTAGCAAGCTTACCCTCTTCCCTCTTCAGACTTCTGACACGCTTCGCCTCCCTCTACTATTGACAAAAGCAAGAACACAAGGTAGAAAACGATCCAGGTGCTGTACACATGACCTCCCATCAGCAGCCCTCATTTGTATCTGTTTTCGGTTGCTGCCCGCTGTGAACATCGTCGTCGTTTTAAAAGATGGCGGGTGCTGTCGTCGCTGTACTTTTTTGTTGGTGTTGTTACGTGTGCGTTTGTTCCACTGCGCTCTGTGCGCTTCAGAAAATCTACCGTGGCACACTGCGCATCACACTTGCATCGCTCCAGCCTTCCTTTCACCTCTCCATTTTTACTGAAGAGTTTGTAGCCCGAGCTGTCCGCACGAGACACCCACACAGAAAATGCAAGAGCATGTTAGAAGCTTTCTCAATGTGTCCGTTCATCGACAGCTGCAACATTATCACACGCAGATGGAGCATCAGAGGCGCTCATCGGGAGGGCTTCTGCTGAAAATCAACGGGACACAGCTCCAATCTGCAGTAGCAAAGCAACGCAAGCGTCGACGTGCGGAAAGCAACACGGACGCCGGCCTGCACGGTGACGCTGCACGCGATGGCGACGACGATGAGAACCGTGACTGGCCAACGGTGGTGCTGGCAGCCTTCGAGGCGGTTCTCTGCGGCTTGGAGAACCAACAGGACTCCGCACGCAGCTCCAATACCGCTACAGAACAAACCCCTTTCCCCCTCTCTGCGCTGAAGTCGCTCAGCGGGATTGAGCTGCGTCACTGCGAATTGCAGGCGCGGCACATCGACGCCGATGCAGAGGCCGCCGCGTCCTTGACGCCCATCTTGCTGTCGCCGAGTCGGTTGTGGAGCCGTCCCGTGGCGCCCAGCTCACCTGCTCCGCTGGGCAACTCCCTGACGACGCTGGACCTGGAGTGTAACCTCCTCGGCGACGACGGGGTAGAGCGCCTGTGCGCGCATCTACTCCCTCGCCTCCCGCACCTTCAACGTCTTCTGCTCGCTTCCAATCGAATTACTACCGCCGGCTTTCTTGCTCTTCTTCGTGCCGTCTCCCTATCAACACCATCCCATCCCGCTCTCGCATTGGAGGTCTTAGGGCTGACGAATAACGCAGTGGGTGGCGCGCGTGAAGACGACAACAACGGGGTTAAGGATGGCGATAAGGACGTGTTCGCCGCCTGGTCCGCGGCCGTGCAGGCGTTTGCGCGTTGCACCGCACAGACACTCCGCCGCGTTCATTTGAACCACGCCTCGTTGACCACGAGAGAAGCAGCAGTGTTGATCGACACAATTCTCCAGCACACATGCGCTGAGGGAGACGTGGCCGTGTTTGAGTTTCTCTATCTCCGCGAAAACAAGCGAGTCTCAAAGGAGGAAGTCATGCAGCGGCTGCACGAAATGACAAGAGATGCAAAGATACTCCATGAATTTATCGAGAAGCGCGTCTCGTGGTGATTTCACTGGAAGCCATCACGGCTGCTGTTCTGTGTGGTTTCGTTTGTTCTACCTTTCCGCTACAACGAGAATATATATATATATATATATATATATTCCTAATAATCTCTCTTTTCGAACTATTCGTGTCGGTTCCCATCAGCGCTGCTCTCCTCCTCTTTCAATGAGAGCCGATGGCGCGTTGCTCGATCGCAGTGGCATTAGCGGCGGCAGTAGTGTTTCACAACCGCCCCGGAACAACGCTTGCTGCGCCACGCCTTCTTGGCTTTCTCTTCTGTTATTATTATTATTATTAGTTTCCCTCCTCCACTTTCCTTCCGGCCTCTTGCTACTTTGAATCTTCGTCAAGTTCGATCACACGCCACAAGTTACTTGTTCGTCACGCGTTCCAGTTTCGTATGATTTTTACCCGAGTTTTCCGCCGCAGTTCCTCAGCCATGTCTGCCGCAACCGTTGCCGAGCTCATCCCCCAGCACAAGGTGGTGATGTTCTCCTGGGTGCACTGCCCTTTCTGCGTGCGTGCAAAGGAGATCTTGAAGCCACTCGCAACGGACATGAAGGTCTACGAGGTCGACGAGATGGAGAACGGCGAGGACCTGCGGAAGCAGCTGTACGACACGTACCAACACGAGACCGTGCCAGCCATTTTCATCAACGGTGAGTTCATCGGTGGGTGCAGCGACCTCCAGGCGATTCAGAAGAGCGGTGAGCTCACAAAGAAGCTTGCGTAAGCAATGCTGTTGTGTGTGAGCCCTGCAATGGAACAAGGAGAAGTGTGAAAAGGAGAGCGTTTCGAAAGCTGCGCTTCCCACAACCGGACCAACAGTTTGTATGTTTCTATCTTCTTCGTGCTTGACGTCATTAAAAAAAAAACCCGGTTATTAGTACTGTTATTATTATTATTGGGTGGAGGAGGTTTTTTCCTCCTCCAACTCTCTCCTATTTCCTTCTTTCGGTTCTCTATACATCTTGATGCCTTATTCGCGCTTCAGTCTGATTTGACTGCGCCACTCGTTCGAAAATAAATATATATGAAAACTGCCAGACGAAGCCCGTATCTTTCTGCCAAAATACTGTAAAGAGGTATTATGGAATGACAAGTTCAGCGCGTCAGCCGGAATCTTTTCATTTGGATCTACTGGATGAGGGGTGCTTTCACACCTCCTGGTATTTGGATCGCCACTCTGGCAGCTGTTGCAGCTGCGTCAGTCTTGGTTTCATTGCAGCTACCTTCGCTGTGCATCTTCGAGCACTGCACCGTCTAGGTGTGCGCACGGGCTGCACCTCCGACTCTCACCTCTGTCTCGCCCTATTCCTGCCTCTTGTTGCGCTTATTCATTGTTGCTGCTCTTGCTCTTCGAATTGCGTCATATGCGACCATTTTCTGATGCATATTCTATGCATCCACGGCGTGTGCGCAACTTCAGTCATTACACGGAAGGTGACATTTTTTTTTTGGAGGTCTGGTTGTGCTTGCCGCGGTTTGCACGCCCACCTCTACTTCCAGCAGTTCCGGAATAGCAATTGGAGAAATACGATTATTTTTTCTTCTTGTTTCGTTTAGAGATCACACTGTACATATATTTTCTGTGTGTGTATTTTCCTGCCTTTCTGTTTTTACTTCCTATTGGACTCGTTCTGTTCTTCGCGACTCAACGTATTGATGTAAAGGTCACTTGGTTGAAGTACTTTTATCGATTTTGTAGTTTTGATCTCCAACTGTGGTTTGTTTTCCGTCAGTCAGGCTTGCAAAACTGCTGTGGTCCACCACCACTACCCCGCCCCACCCCCCGTTCTTTTTCTTTTTCTCTAACTCACTTGTGCACTGAGTTCGTGACCTGTAACACCTATCCATAGTGACACCGCTTTATAACAGACATCAAAAATGTATGAAGAATCCGGCTACGTGATTGTGCAGCGGTACAGCAACTGGCAAAAGAAGAAAGTTCGCACCATCGTTGTTAACGCCCATGCCAAGACCTCCTCACAAAAGTCCATTGCTGGCGCCATTTCTCTCGCCAAGCCGTACGACCGTATTGAGCTCACCGGCGGCGAGTACAATGAATCGATTGCCATTCAAATGCCGCTGGAGCTCGTCGCGGCGGAGGGCGAAGACCCGCACCTGTCCTCGAGGTCCTCCACGGTCACCCTCACAACCGCTGGCATCGATGTCTACATGGAGCACCTTTCTGTGTCGTCTCGCAGCACGAGCAAGATGGACGCGGCGGTCGTCGCCGTCAATGGCAACCCCATCCTCTACCGCTGTCAGTGCACCTCCTTGTTGATCGGCGGCAACGCCGTGGCGCACGTTGATGAGTGCACCATCAAGGACAGCAGCAGCGGCGTGGGCATCGTCGTGCAAGACAGCGCTGGCGGTCTCATCAAGTCTACCAACGTCCGCACGCACCGCAACAGCTGCGTTGAGATCGACACCCGCGGCGAGTTGGCCGTAACAGAGTGCATCATCGACAACAACATTGGCGGCGACGCGATGGTCATCTCCGGGGCGATGAGCTCCGTGGGTCGCGATGGCAGCGCACCGCACACCTCATGCAGCCACGTGGAGGTGTTGCGGTGCCACTTCACCGTCGTCGCCGACATGGACAACGACGGCCATGGCACCTCACCAGGCGGGTCGCCGTTGAACGTGACGGGGGACGCCTGCTGCATCGTGCTGACGCAGGGGGCCGCGCCGACTATCGCGTCGAACGAACTGACGGGTGGTGAAATCGGCATCCTCATCGAGGGCCCAGGGACGGCGCAGCTGAAAGGGAACCTCGTCTGCTGCCAGCGGCGGTGCGGGATTCTCGCGCTGGTCGACGAAGGCGCTGGCTACGTCCAGGGTCACGAGACACTTCGCATTACTGGCGATAACGTGCTGGATCGGTGCCGCATTGGCATTGACGTGCAGTGCGCCGTCAACCGATCTGCCTACATTCAGCAGACCTCTCCCGTAATGATGAGTAGGAGCCCGGGCTCTGATGCCGCGCTCCTGCCTGTCTCGAGCTCACCCCTCAAAGTCGCTTACCGTGTCTTGACGGATGAGCTGCCCAACCCGAAGCGCGCCTTCTCGTGGACACCGGTGCAGGGTGGGGGGCCGCCGACTTTCACGGCGGAGGCGGCGAGCTTTCCACCCTCTCCCGTCACCGACACCATCACCTCCTCGGCGGCGACGGATAACGCTCTCATTTGCATGGAAGGCGAGTGGTACCCATTAAACCACGTCAAGGCCAATTTGCAGCAGCTCGTGCAGTCGACACTGCAGACGTACCCGACATGCCTGCAGCCCTCATTTGGGATCATGTCCGGCACCGCCCTAACCGTCGGCGAAGGGATGTCTGCCCCTTCCGCAAATCCTTTTATCGACATTCTAAACAGTATGTTGGGCACGCACCTCTCCTCGAAGAAAGAGGCGTCGCCGCACGTGCGGGAAATGCTGCAGCTGCGCGGCAACAAAGGCGTTGACATCATCAACACAAAGTTCTCCAACTGCGACGTTTGTGCGATCCGCTTCGGTCGGCAAGGATACGGCTTAGTGGAGGAGTGCGTCTTCGAGGACTGCGGCACCTTTGCGATCGTCGTGGACTGCGCCGCTCATCCCCTCATCACCGGATGCCGCTTCTTGCGCTCCCGCGGTGCCAGTATTTTGGTCAACAACTTTGCGAACCCCCTTATCATCGGCAACGAGATGGTAAGCGGCAAGCGGGACGGCATTCAGCTGTCACGCATGAGCCGCGGCCTCATCATCGGCAACATCATCACCACCCACGTCGGCGTCGGCATTCAAGTCGGCGAGCACAGTCAGCCGCTCATCTGCGCCAACGCCATCTCACAGAACCGCAAAGGCGGCGTGGCGGTCGCCAACGGCAGTCGACCCACGATTCTCCTCAACGGCCTCTCCGCGAACCTGACGGCGCAGATTTACTGCACCGCCGGCTCCGACGCGTTTATCTGCCGTAATCGCATCACCGCCTCCGCAGACGCCGGAATTCGCATTGACGCCTGCAGTCGCGGCACCGTCCTCTCGAACACCCTTCACGCCAACGGGGAGGGCATTTTAGTCGAGCTGGATGCGGACCCCTACGTGCAGGGAAACGACGTTGTGGGCAGCCTCCGTGCTGGCATCCAGGCCAGTAACAACGCTCTCGGTTCGTACGTCGGCAACCGCCTGTCGAAAAATATAGGGCCGAATGTCCTTGTGTCGGAAGGCGCCTCACCGGTATTCCGCGGCAACCGCATCGAGGGCAGCCCCCAAGGCGGTGTCGTCGTGCTGAACGAAGGCCGCGGCTTCTTTGAGCACAACACAATGACGGAGAACGGCGTGGCAAACGTGCTGGTCGTTGGCACCTACAGCGAGCCAACATTTGCGCACAACGTCATGTATGGATCGCGGCCTGGCTGCGGCGTCATCTGCGTGCAGAACGCCGGTGGTACCTTTACGAACAATCGCATCTACGAAAACTCGCAGTGTGGCGTCTACATCGCTGATACGGCCAACCCTACGTTCTCAGAGAACAATGTCGCACGCGAGGCCGTTGGCGTTCTTTTGTCGGACGGCGGCAAAGGCACGCTGACGACGAACGTCATTGAGGAGTGTTACGGCTGCGGCGTCTTGTCGCAGCGCCGTGCCCACCCAACCTTCTCGAACAACACCGTCACTCGGTGCCAGATGAGTGGTCTGCAGGTTGCGCCGGACTCACTCGGTGTCTTCACGGCGAATGAACTGACGCACAACGACGTAGGCGTCCACGTCGGCTCCTCGCTGGAGTCAGCGGTGGTGGAGCTGCACTCCATGTTTCTCGTCGACACCGGGAGCGATCGCCACGGTAGCGCGGGCGAGGAGGGCTCACCGAAGTCGCGTAGTGCATCCGCGACGGCATCACGCCGGCCCAGCTCTTTCCCCACGCAAACCGACAAGGGCGGCGTCCTACACGCCATCGCCTCCACCGTGGAACAGCGGCGCGCTAGCGCCGCCCGTGCCACCCTCAGCGTCATCGCGGACAACGTCATCTCCCACAACGTGAGCGGCGGCGTGCTCCTCGACTCATTCCCGAACGCGACGGTCGAGAACAACGACATCTTCGAGAACAACGCGTACGGCGTGCGTGGCGACTGCGCCTACACCACCGCGCGTGCCCAAGCTGTCTTGCGGGAGGAGCTCGGCATTCATTCTGCGTCCGTCGTGCAGACCCCGCAGCAGCGCTCCCTCTTCGCGCAGCTACAGACACTGACGGTGATTCGCACCAACAAGATTCATGCGCACGGCGAGGCCAACATTCTCCTCGACCACTTTGACGGCGAGCAGAACGCCACGTCGCTGACGCGGAACGCAATCTACGACGCGCCGCACGGCGTGTGTGTCGTCAACAACTCCACGGCGCAAGAGGTGCGCGAGAACGACATCTACAACTGCGTAGACGGAGTCTGTTGCTCGAGCGGGGGCCGTGGCCACTTTTTTGCCAACCACATTCACCATTGCACCTATTCGGGTGTGTACGTGGCTGCCATGGCCAACCCAGAGTTCCACGAGAAGAATGAGATTGAGCAGTGCGGGTTTGCGGGGGTGCTGGTTGACGTGGGCGGGCAAGGCATGTTTCGCGAGAACCGCATTCGGCACTGCCGCACTGGCGTCGTCGTCTTCTGCGGTCCCGCTACGCCCTTTCAGCTGTCCTACGATGAAGTGGTCAAGGCCCGCCTGGTCAGTGCCTCGCCAACCTTTACGAGCAACACGATCGAGGAGAACGAACTGCACGGGGTGCTGCTGTTGAGCGTCATTACCGGCAGCCCGCTGCGCACACTCCTGGCCTTGCCCAGCAGCCACACCAGCCGGCAACCGTCACTTGTGCCGACGCCGGCCGCAGCATCAATAATAGAGACCGCTGCGCACGATACCCCTTCACCCTACCTCGGCATGGACAGCGCTACGGTCGGTGCACGAGAAGGGCGGCTGCGCGCCATGTTCGAGAAGAATCTAATTCAACGCAACCGCGTTATGGGAGTGTACCACGACCGCTTCGAGCACTGGGACCTGGCTGCACTCGACAACGCACACGCCGAGCGCAAAACGCCGAACAGCGGCAACATCAAGAACGCCTACGGTGGCTACGAAATTCTCCTCGGCACCTCGCAGGTGCTCGACCACGCCGATCACCGGCGACAGCGTCAGCTAAAGCAGGTGAGCTTCGTCGGAAACACGATCACAGAGTGCAGCATCGGATTCGGCGCTGGCTATGGGTGCCATCCCTACCTGGAACAGAACAAAATCTGCAAGAACACCTTCTTTGGGCTGCTGCTGCGCTTCGGCTCCGCCGTTTCTGCAACGGGAAACGACATTCGCGAGAACGGCCTCGCCGGGGTCTACGCCGCGAGTGGCTCCAAAGGCTACATAGCGAACGGTGCGATTGAGGCAAACAACGGTTGGTGCCGTCCCGAGGCCGCACTACACGAACCGCGCTCCTTTCGTGCGTGCATCTTCAACAGCTCCTTTTTCTCTCCGGAGTCGGTGAGAGATGTGGAGGAGAATCTGCTCGCCACTCCCACGGCCACGTCGTCTGTGCAAGCGACCCGCCGGGCCTACGAGCAGATGACACACCTCGCGGTGGTGCTCACCTTCACCATGGCGGACGCCCTGCGCCACCTCGCGGAACTCGTAGCCGCCTCCTCCGCGGGACTGACACTTGCCACGTACTGTGTGCCCGCTGCGCACGGGTCCTTCGCAGCAGCACCCCCGCGCGGTGTGAACGGCAGCGTCGTGTCGGGGAGGCTGGGCGGTGTCGAGCTGCCCGACTACACAGAAGTGTGCACTGCAGATGGCGGCATCGGTGTGTGGATTCAGAGCGGCAGTCGCGTGAGCATCTGCGCCAACCGCATTGCAGGGCACACCAACTCTGGCGTGCGGGTGTCCCGCGGCGTCCTGCAGCACCACCGCGTTCTGCACAAGGCATTCCACATGGAGCAGCCGAAGCAAGTCGTGGGCAACAAACTGGAGATGCTCTCCAAAATGCCTGGCAACACCAAGGTGATTCCCCAAACCGTGGGAGACCAGCCTCTTGTCGATGTCTTCGCAATGGACCAGTACACACCAGCGCTAGCCACGACGGAGCCTGGCGCTCTCTTCACCGCACAGACGCTGTGCGTCACCGGCATCCTGGCTGCTGTGCAGGTCGCCGCCTCTGCCACCGTCGATAGCCTGAACGCCAGCTTCGGCTCCTTCTCCCCGCTAACGATGCCGGTGTCGCCGTCTTACACCTTAGCAGCGAACGAGGAGCGAGAGAACCGACTCGACTCGATTCACCACGCTCTTGTAGCGGACAACATCATTACAGGAAACAAGGACGGCATTTGGCTCGAGATATGCCACACACTGCAGGCCGTTGCTTCGGCGGACGCTTCACCGCGTGCCGGTGTCAAAGGCAATTCTGCTTTTATGCTGCCGTCGCCGTCGGCGGCGCGTCGGCTACCTATGATTACGCGCAGCACCATCCACGGCGTCTCAGCAAACGGCGCAGCGGGGGTGTCGTCATCATCAACCGCGATGGCGAATGCTGCTGGCGCCGCGTCGGCCGCCACCGTCTGCCTCCCCGCCGCAAGTGAGGATACGAATGTGATGGACAGCAGCTTTAGCGGCTTCGACTTTTCCACCATCGTGGAGGGCAATCGCATCTCGCAGAACCGCCGCTACGGTGTGTACGCGATGCACGTATCAAAGATCAAGTGTGGGAACTGTCTCGCGAACCGTGGTGTCTTGAAAGACGCGGTGGACACGCACCACGAGAAGGTGCGGTCACAGCTGATTCTCGGGAAGCAAAACGTTCCCGTTGAGGTGCGACTGCCCTTCGAGCTGCGCCCCGTGAAGCACAAGATTGCGCACGCGCTCCTGCGCAAGAACGACCTCTCCGGCAATGAACGGGCGCAGGCGTTTGTGACGACTCGGCAGGTCGTGTTGACGCAGGATGACGACCGCACACTGCTGCAGATGGACACCACGGCGACACCCTCCGCCTCCTTCTACGCCTCCCAAGTCCTCGTGGGCGTGCCACTCTACTCCGCCTTGTTGCAGATGCCGCCGCCGGGGGTGCTGCTGTGGGACGAGAACCGCTTTCACGACGCGCGGTGCGGTGTGCGGCTGTGCGGCCAGCTCGGCCCTCACAGTACGCGCTTCCAGCGCAACACCTTTGTGAACATCGCCGGCGATGCGTTCTTGGTGGAGGGCCACCTGGCCTGCGCGACGGTCGGCAACGGCAACGTGTTTGACGGCAACGGCGTGAGTTTTCGAGTCTCGCAGCAACAGGTGATCCGCTTGGTGACCGTGCCGGCACACGCCTCGGCGTCCCGCACGCGAGTCTTTCAAAACACCTTTAAGGCCGCCACGGACTCCTCGATCTTACTGGACAGCGTTGGAACGGCGCCGCCGCTGCTGTACCGCAATGAGTTCAGCGGCCAGTCACAGGGCAGCGCTGCCCTCTACCTTCAGAGCGACAACGCGTCCGGGGCGGCGGCGGTGGTGCAGGGGAATGTGTTCGCAGACAGCCATGTGCCCGTCTTCATTGTTGGCCGCAGTGAATCGGGCGTCGAGAGCGCACTCTCCACCTCGCGCATACTGCTGCTGGAGAACAGCTTCATACACAACGTTATCGGCGCGTTTGTCTGCAACGGCGCCTACCCGGTGATGGAGCGCAACCTCTTTCATGCGAACGCGCGAGCTGGGTTGGAGGTTGTGGGCAACGGCACGCGGCCGCAGGTGCGTCATTGCATCTTTCGTGGGCACACGCGCACCGCAGATGGTGACAGCGCAGCTACGTCCGCGCCGACGTCGCGAGGGAGGGCGATAGCCACAACGACGACGGTGGTCGCTCCGCCCTCCGCTGAGCAGCGTGCGTTGGTGCTGCCATTTCGGAACCTCTACACGACGTTGCTGCCCGCCAACGCGCGTGTGCTGCGGGCGACGACTCACGTGCACCTGCCCGCTGGACTGCTCGTTGGCCCGTTCGCCGAGCCGCGGGTCGAGAACTGCGGCTTTGTGGACAACGACGTCGGCGTGGATGCGGTGCGCAACGCGGTAGCGCCGTCGCTCGCGGTGACGGGCTTCAATGCTACCTTCAAGGACTGCATGTTTGCGAACAACGCCGTGTGCGGTGTGTTGGTGCGCGGCCTGCTCGACGTCGCAGAGGGCAAAGGCGGCCGTGGCAGCGTCAGCAGCAGTGGAAGTGGTGCCACGACGAGCACGTCTGTCGGCTCGTTGGCGGTCGGTGCGGCGGGGGCAAGGCTGCCGGACATCGTGAGCAGTGCAGATGGATCACCGGCGGAGACGACGATATTTGAGCGGTGCGTCTTTGCGGACAACGCCACCGCCGACGGGCGTGGTGACGTTGTGGCGATGGACGAGGGCCACGCCGTCTTCCGCAACAACATCTTCGGTGGCACCGTTGTGGGTCACTCCGGCGCAGTCGTGCTCTTCTCACAAAACCGATTTTTGGGTCCGCTGCCGGCTGACAACGGCGGTGAGGACGGCGCGCTGGTCGACGCCAAACACACAAGCGACGTGGCAATCGTGATACAGGAAGGGGGACGCATCGTAGCAGACCGCAACACCATCTTGCGACGCCTGATCGGCGTGAAGTGCATGCCCGGTGCGGAGGGAGCAGTGAAGAGCAACCGTATTGTTCAGTGCGTAACGGGCCTCATGCTGGCCCCTTTTAACCGCACCGATGTGAGCAAGAACCGTGTGTTGGGTAGCGGGGAATGCGGTGCCATCGCGTACGGCGGCTGCATGGCAGACAACGAAATTGTGCAGTCACCGGTCGGCATTATCGTGCGGCACTCGTCAAGTTACAACGGCATCAACGCCGTCCCGTCGCACAAGCGTGACACGCTGGGTTTTTTGTGCTGTCGCAACACCATCACCGGCTGCACCGGCAACGGGATCCTCATCTCCACCACCGGCACCTTTGACCGAAACAACGTGTCGCACTGCAAGACGGGCGTGGACATCGTATGCCCGATCGGAGGCGGCCCCGCCGAGGCGCCGCCAACTCTGAAGAACTCGAGCGTGTTCGACAACGCCACCGGCATTCTCATGGAAAACGACTCGGAGTCGACGGTGAAAGACAACGACGTCTTCGACAACGAAGTTGTCGGTGTACTGGTGCTGCCGAATGCAACGGGCGTGCTGCAGGGCAACCGCATCTCTTCTGCGATGGAGCAGAATGCGGCGGAGATCCCGACGGAGGCGCGGGTGAAGTCCACCGGCAACGTGATTCGGAACCAGTTCTCACCCGCCTTCCAGCGGGGCACGCGCTTCAGCCGCGCGAAGCAGTACCAGAGCGATCTGACGAACCTGAGCAAAGAGTTTGATGAGGTGTTGGCCGCGATGGAGGAAGCGCGCCAGGAAGCTGCGAGCACCGTCGGCGCCTTGCAGACGTTGCGGCATGAGCTGGTGGAGATGTACTCCCGGTCGATTACGGATTCGGCCGCAACGCTGGCTGGATCTGCGGGAAGCGCGCTGCGAAACGCAGCCGCTTCGGCGGCGCCAGCGGCCAAGGACCCCAAGAGCCTGGCTCCCTCGAGCCTCCATGGCACTTCCGCTCCTCGCGACGTGAGCAGCAGCTCTGGTGCCAGCGGCGGGAACGCCGAGAAGGGGAATGACAGGAGCAATACCGATCAGCTGGGCAACTCCCCCATGAAAGAAAGACGGCGCCTGCCCTCTGCAGCAGGGCGTCGTTCCTCTCTCTCGTTGCCCTCTACCCACAAAACAACGACGTCGCAACCCCGAGGGTCCGTCCCGATTCCTGTCAAGGCCACAGCACCGTTACGAGGCCGTGCCGCTGCTCTCTCCCAGCCCGCCTCGTCTGCCTCTGCAGCGGTCCCACGGCAAGTGCTGATTCACGTCTTCGCCAAGGCAGAGGCTCGCGGCAACGCAGGGGCGGTGGGGCAGGTGATCACGAGCGTCCTCGCGAAACCCCCGCTCTCTTCCTACAACTTTATCACGACGATCACGACGTCCACTTCGCAGCTGCTGCACGTCCTCGAATCGCCCAGCACCCAACCGTACCTGTGTGTGGTGGTGCTGGACGCGCACCTGGACGGGATGAGCCCCTCGGACTGTTACGCCCTGCAGCAGCTACATGACTGCGCAACGCCGAACGCCGTGTCCCGGTACCGCAGCTCCGCCGTCCACAGGGAGGCGGAGAGCGCGAACAACAGCAGCGGCCGCAACGGCAACAACACCGCAGCATCGCTCTTCTACACCCTCGTCCCTGCCAACTTCCCAGTGGCGGTGAACACGAAAACCGTCGCGGATGCCGGAGAGGGCATGAGCGTGGAAGCCTACGCCGCCGCGCACCACCTCATCTCTTATAAATCTTCTGTCGAAGAAGTTCTCACGAACCTGCACACGCAAATCGCAGACGACCTCAAACGAGCGTTGACCGACGCGTCACACAAGCGGAGTGGCATGGCGGTGCTGGGTGACTCGTCCGAAAAGGCGGATCTTTCCCGATCCGCCATGGACGGCGACGGCGACATGCCGGGCTTGCCGAACCGCCGTATCAGCAACGAGGACGCCCCCAGCAAGCGCGGAAGTCTGGCCTCGAGCAAACAGCCCATCCAACTCACAGCAGAGTACGTTGGCACGTTGTTCTCGCAGCTGACCCCGGAGGCGTTCGGTTTTGTGCCACAAAACGACGGCAAGCGGCAGAAGCGGCGAAAGTCGTCGCTGGCGGTGAGCGGGCAAGGTGGCAGCGACGAGGAGGACAGCGGCGACAGAAAAGAGGGGCGCAGCTCGATGCGTCCGCCGCGCCCCTCTGTGGTTTCGAAGACCGGCACCGAGGATCGTGCGAGATCACCGACGGCGCGCCGCAGGTCTTCTGTGGTGAAGCACAAGCCTGGCCGTCGCGCCTCCGGCGCTGCAAAGAAAAGTTGACGTCGCGGAGTCGAACGTGCTGTATTAGCATTTTTATTGCTCAACTACAAAACACAGCTGAGATGTATAAAAGAAAACGACTCTTAAGCAATAAAAAAAAGTGGTGCAGGGAATAGATCTGTAGTGTGGTGTTGCTGCACCGGCGATTTCGGTACACGAGTTGCTTTTTTTGTTGTTGTTTTCCACGCCGTTGATGTAGTGCAGCACTGATGCGCGTGTGTGTTGCGTTAACGACGGTATACAACTTTCATGGATGTGCGAGTACCACTCCAAATGCAAAGAGAGCAAAGAGGATTCCAATATATATATTGAAAAGCAACGGGCTTTTTTTTAGATTTCAGCGGTTGTTCCCCTCCTTTGTTTTTCCTCCGAAAGCAGATTGATGCATCCGTATGTACCCGCAGTGGGGGGACTCGGGTGGGGAGAATGCACGGCTGCTCCCCACTCTCTTTCACGGGACATGAAACGCTTTATTCCATCTTCATCTTTAAACGCAACGGTTTTAGCTCAATGCTCGGGAACACAGCGGAAGTGCATAAGTGGACATCATGTTGACCTGTCTCGGGGCACCTGTCTCTGTTTACACGTATTCCTTTTTCTGCATTCCCTCTCTTTTTTTTTTCCTGCTGCTGTTCTCCGCACATCCGCACTCACGCGTTCTCTCTGCCGCTCTCCCTCTCTCTTTAACTCTGTACCAGAAGATTCTGCATGCCTCCCAAAGCAGTCCCGTCACCGCGTGTGCGAAAGGAAACGACCCATGAGCACGCGAGGGGCAACACACGGCCACGAGTGCGGTCAAGCCATTCCGCCTCCCGCGCCACCCCTTCTTCATCCACGCCTCTTGAAAAAAAGAAGGCACCCTGCAGCGGCGTGTTCGTGTACATCAACGGTCTCCTCTGCCGCACGGCGGACAGCACCGGTCAATTTTGCCCAAGCGACGTCTTCGCCGGCATCGATCGCCCCCCTGCGTGTGCGAGCTTTCCTGTGCCCTCACTGAAGAAGAACGGTGTACCGGATACCTTCCTCCGTGCCGCGGCCGACGCGAACAGGGACGCCGACTCCTCGTTTGAATCGGAATGCCTCATCTTCAGTACCTTTGGTGTCTTAACAGGCGGGGTTTTGATCGACCCCTTCCACGAAACGTTCGCGGACTACACCCAGACAGCGCCATACACCGTCACCGGCATCACGCCGTCCGTCCACCGTGCGCTGGCGCCGTCGGAGGAGCAGCGCCGCGAAGTCGAGGAGGTCCGCGACGCAAACGAATTGGCCTTTAGTCGCGGTGATTTCGCCCGCATCCGTCCCGAGTCTGCGCTGACGCTCTGCACGTCTGAGCTGACCCTACCGCCACCCGCACCAGTTCCGTTGGCCTCTCCCTTGTCGCCGGCGCTCGCAGAGACTTCCGCGCCCGCAATAAAGCGGACGACATCGTATCCTGCCATGCGCCGCCGTCGCTTTCATCTGACGTCAGCTTTGGTGGACGAGTGGTACGACAACCTGGCGGTTCCACGCGGTGTGACCCCGAAGGAGACGGAGGGCCACAAGACGGCGTGGCAAGAGGCCGAGGCGTTTCGCCAGCTACTCATGAACAACAGCGTGTCGCGGGCCGTGGAGCCGCAGAACTTTTTGCCGCCGTCCATTCCTTTCCTCTACCGTGAGCGCGGAGCCCCGGTGCACGTGAAGGACGACGTCGAAGGAAAAGACACGGGTAGGGGGTACGATGCTGCCGCCGTCGACGCGGAGTTGAAGGGCGACACCCCGCCTCTTCCTTTACCTGGCGTTCGCTCCGCCGCCGCCGCCTTCGTGTGCTATTCAGGCCAGCCGCGGTTTACGTCGTCCGGGGTCAATTCGCTGCGGCCGACGGCGGTGGAGCAACGCACGCCATCGGTGCCGGTGCGCCTGCAGAAGCGCCTCCGACCGTTCAAGGGAGCTGAAATCGCACGAGAAGCTTCGAGGAAAAAGACCGAGCGTCAGAGCCCGCGGAATCCCTCCGCGGTGGAGGTGCGGGACGGAGCAGCCGGCGGCGACGAGGTGGGGCAAGACGCAAAGGAGTACTTCCTCATCCCCTACCGCACGGTCCTCCCGCGCGTTGCGGCATTCCGCCTTTTTTGGTTGTACTTCAATCACCTTGGCTTGCTGTATAACGGGACTCGCATCACGGGCGAAACAAACGCATCGTCGGTGCAAGAGCTGCTTCGCACGGGTGATTACGGCTGGGGCCTGTGTCCGGATGCGGAGTACACCGTGGCAGCTGAGGTGCAACGGAAGCGACAGATTACGCGTGCTCTGTGGTCGAAGGCGGGAGAGACGTTTCCTGGTGGGACCCGGTGGTCCACCGCTGGAGGCAACCATCGAGTGGTGTCGGCCGCGTTCACCGCGTTGATGACGTCCGACAGGGACGCATTGCTGCGGCGTATTCACGTGCTCAACGTCTTCCTGCACGAATTGTGCAAAGAGGCACCAGAACCCGTGTAACAACCGTCAATACCGCGTCACACGGTGTTCTGCTGCGTTTCGAGTTTCCTTCCCGGACTTTTGCAGTTGTTTGGCTCTGCTCTCGAACAGCAGTGTGTGTGCCTGTGTGTGCGTGACCGTATACAGCACTTCACTGACTGAAAAAGAAGACTTTCAAGGGAACATGGTTCACTCCCTTTTTTTTTACCCACGAAACACGCGCTACAGAGTCCAGAGTATTATGGAACGGCACATTTTGATCGACAGGAGTGTGGGTGTCGGCGGCGACCGTACGAGCAGAGAGTTTCTTCGCTGCCCGTGCTTCTTAGGACACTTCAACGCTGGTTGTGTTCTGCCTTGATGCGACATACTCAATTAACGCACACGATTCTTTCCCTCACGCTCCGCAGTGGAGGCGTTAAGCAACTACTCTTTCCTCCCTCTTCCTCTCTGGTGTTTGTGTGCTGTTGTTGCTGTTTTGCGCCGCTTCTTTTTTTATTTTCCTTTTTACCGTCTGCAGGAAACTCTGTTATTACGCAGTCTATTTTTGCTGTGGGATCCATACATCCTTAACTTTGAAGCGGAGCACATTGCTGCCACAGTGACGCGAAATGCTGCGCGTGAGCCGTGTTGGCTTCACCTTAGTAACGGCTGGTGCCATCAAGCAAGCCGCCACAACGCTGAATAGTCTCTTGGACATATCTGGCGGGAAGACCCCCGTGCCGCGCGATGAGCTCAAGGCGTTCTTGAAGGGGTCCGTCATGCCCATAATGGCCGGGACGGAGTTGGACCGCCGGGGGAACTCCAGCGATCTTCGCTCCTCCCTCGGGCAGCTCACACGCGACGCAGCCTTCGCGGCGACCATTGTCAATGCGAATCCAGACGCAAATTTTGTCCGCAGCATCACTGCCTGCATCACGCACGACTACGAGCGCATGCGTTTTGTGTCGAAAATGACCTCTGCGCAGGCAAGCAAGACGATCGAGTACTTGTGCAAGGTTGGCGTGAAGAACGCGGCCGTGTTTCCGGTGCTCATCTCCCGGCTTGACTACTCGAATCTACACGAACTGGCTCGCGTCATGCTGGCGCTCGCGGAATCGCAGCTGCATGAGTTGAACATGCTGGTGGTGGTGCCCCTCTACTGTGGCGATAAGTGGGCGGTGGAGGTGCACAACGGTAGTAGTGGCAATAGCAGCTCCTCCGAGACGGCTAGCGCCAGCCAACCGGCGCGCTCGAGCAACGTGTTTGAGGCAGTGCGAGTGCTTCGTGCGCTGTCCAAGTCGTGCAGAAAATGTGTGGAGGACCGGCGCAGCGCCTCATCGCACAGCTTAGCGGAGCTGCCTCGTGATAGTCTGCACCTGCTGCGCAACAACCTCGTGAAGTTCATTTTTGAGCATGGCCGCCTTCTGCGCGGATCTCATTGGGTAAACGTGGCACGCGCGCTCATCCTCTTTCCAGGTGAACTCAGCGAACTGCGGCAGCTGGCGGTGGTGTGCCCCCAAATAGTAGAGGAAGTGCAAGTGGCATGTTTCGGGGGAGCAAAGCTGGAAGACCCGCGGAGCTGTCCCGTCACCTGCGAGACTGTCGCAAGCGCGGCCATTCGGCACGTCTTTGACTACGCTGAACACCGTCGTGAGATCCCGAAGGAGTCCGCAGAAAAACATCCCAGCGGAGAATTTCCGTTTGATCTCTCCTACCCCGACCTCGTCAAGTTGTTACCGATGCTGGAGCAAATAGCGAGTGGAAAAGCTGCCGCCGCGAAAGGCAGTGCCTCAGAGCAGGACGCCCGCGTGATGACTGCACTGAATGCCATCTCTGTCAATGCGCACCACCTTCTTCTGCGGGATCTTGTGAAGGTGCTACAGACACTTCGACGGATGCCGCCGTCGGAGGGCGCGACGGCAGCGGTGAACGTCATCGCCGCACTGGTCGGAAGTCGTCTCTGTGAGTGCCCCCCTGCCGAGCTCGTGCAAAAGGTGTCCTTTCGCACCATCGCCCAATTCGCCGCGACGCTCTCTGCCTTGCGCGTCACGCGCTGCGACGACTTCGTCAGTTTTGTCTCGAGGGGTGCCACCTTCTTTCCTCGCTCGCTGACCGTGGAAACGACGGTGTCCTTCGCGAACGCTCTGGCGAATGCGGCGAGCAATCGGTCGGCCTCGTGCCACGCGGCGATGAGAACGCTGCTGGGGCGCCTTGTCAACAACTACGAGGAGGAGCTGCAAGTCGCCCCTCTTGTCAGTGCGCACCCGCACGCCGTGACGAAGATACTGCGAGCTTGTGTGTTGCTCGATTACATCCCCGAGACGCGTCTGCTGGAGCGGCTCCTTGGCTCGGCCGAGGTGCCCATACAGTTTACGTCCGACGTGCACGACGCAGGCGGCGCGCTTGTCTTCGGTTTGACGCGCACCATGACCCACTTCCTGAGGCAGGCTCGCAGTGAGTGCCCCCAACGTGTAGAGGAGTTGTGGGCGCAAAACGTTCTGCGTACCCTGCTCCCGCTAGCTGTCGAGTGCACAAAGCACGCAGCAACTCGCGTAAGTGCTACGCGGTGGGACGGGGTGGCCGCGTACACAGCCGTGTCGTGGCGCTCCACACTTGAGATGCTCACGGCCTTTGTCGACCCGTCGCTGGCGCACAACACCGCCGAGGAGACGGCGCAGCGCCTGGTGGAGGCGTTTCCGCTGTGCGCTGAGTTGCTGACCGACGCGGCATCTATGACTCGTTCGCAGATCGGGCTGTTGGCGAAGAGTGCATCGAGTGCAACGGACCTGCGACACCGCTTGCAGCAGACGTCGTTCAATTCAACCTGTCCCGTGCATTTCCTCTCCAGCCTCCTCATCTTTGAATACCTTGTCTATCAGGCTGGGTCGCAGTCGTCGTCGCCAAAAAGCACGGCTGTGTCGGAAGACTTGAAGGTACGGCTGACTTCGCTGAAAGATGCTGCCTACGCAGCACTGCTCAACTCTCCTGTGCAAGAAGGCATCTTAGTCACGCCAATGGACGTGGTGCACAGCATCTTTGACTGCCCTTTATCGAAAACCGATGCCGCGGCGTCGTCGTCTTCTACCTCTGACCCTACAGCGATTTTATTAAGCAAGCGGGATGCGCTGGAGATAACGACCAACCTGCCGTTTGCGCTGTCTCTGGTAATGAACCCTGGCCCCGTGAACGAGTACTTCACGGAGCGCTGCATGTCTCTCATGGTCAGTGAGGATGATGCATAGGCTACAACAAAGTGAATCGTGCCGGCCAGATGGCTACACCGGCGACTGAGAGGAACTCTATCGGTGCATTTCTTTTCTTTGTGTGGGGTGGAAGGGGGGGGGGGAGGGGAAACGAAAGTGCTGTCCGGATATCATCGGGGTTTTGTTTCTTCTCTTTTCGACACTCAAGGCCTCCGCTTTATATATATATATATATATATATATATATATA
>NW_015438363.1:354292-377737 GCF_001293395.1 Leptomonas pyrrhocoris
CTTACTATATATATATATATATATATATATATATATATAACCTGGAACGTAAAATCCATTCATCCCTACGTTCTGTGACACGGGTTTTTGACCATTTTGGCTCTTCTCTCCTTTTTTTTTTCAAGCGCTGCTTCTTCATGCGAACGTCGCTCTCGCAAGCTTCTTTTGTGAGTCGGTGAGAGTTTGAAAACGCCAGAACCGCGTAGGAGTCACTCTGCTACTGAATTGGCGTCGGCACTTTGGTTCTGCAGAAAGATCGCGCTGCTCAAGGGAGTTAACAAAGACTCGACTTTGAGAGTCGTGCAGCAACGCACGCGCACACACGCAATGTATCTTCATTAAGATCTCTCGAATTCGCTTTCCGGTTCCTTGGTTGTTTTCTCCCACGATTATGCTGCTGTTACCACCACTCATCTCTTTTTTTGTTTCTTTGGTGGTGCACGCGTTGCAGAGCAAATGAAGTGGCTCACCGAGGAAACAAATCCGAGCAGGTTTACTTCCCTCCCCCTCCACCGGTCACACGCAAAACTACCACTAGTAGTAGTCGTGCTAGTATACGGTTCGAATGCTTGACGTTTACTAACACCACAAACAATAGATCACACCATCATGTTTCCCATGCCGTCGATGCACAGCGTGCCACCGTCGTCGCGGCCAAGCACGCTGGTCACCGGCACCGGGATGCCCTCCGAGGCAAACCTGAGCCGACTGCGGAGCCGCTTGCGCCAGTCCGGCGCGATTATGTCGTCCCGCTCCGTCGCCAGCCGCGCAGACGCGCACGTTGACTTTGAAGTGGTGGACGTCGGCGAGGGCCACCACCCGACGGCGGTGGAGCAGCTGCTGGCGCGTCTGGAGCAACACGGTCTGCGACGTCGGTTGGCCGCGGAAGACGACGCCGCGGCCTACGCGGTAGATGTGGCGGTACGCACCAGCGAGGAAGGGCATTGTGACGGGAGCCCGACCTCTGCGGGCAGCGAAGACGGCGTTCGGGAAAAGAGTCGGGCAACGGAGAGCAATTCCGCAGCAGTCGGCACCTCGTCCATAGGGTCGGTGTTCGCGAGCCGCCATGGAGACGCTGACGCCCGCGAACCCTATTATTACCTCTGCGTTCCGTGCGAGCTGCGCCTCACGCGGATCAGCCGTCGTGCACCGCCATGGCGGGCGCTGGAGGACGTGCACTTCCACTTCTCCTCCGCCGCCCACCGCTCCACCGCAGCGTGGATGGCGGACGACGACATCGACGAGACACTCCGGTGCACCCCGCTGATTGCACCCACCAATCAATACAGCCGCATTTTTCTCAATGGCGTCCCTACGCTCTTGTCGCGGCGCCCGGGCGGCGGGGACATGTTCTACCCTCTGCCGCACGAGATGGAAGCAGCGCGGCCGCCACCGCGTGGCCGGGGAGTGGCGCACGAGTCGGCTCTGTCCTCGCGTGCATCGTCGTTGGGTGCGGCGTCGAGCCCGTTTCCGCTTTTCCCGCTCGCATCTGCGCGTGGGGAAAGTGGCGGGGCCGCCGTGCTGTGGCACCGTGCTCTTCCCAGCGTCTACACCGCCAAGGTTCAGCTGCTCCGCCGGTCGTCGTTGGCGGCACCGGTAAAGAAGCCGCAACTGGAGGAGCAGCACCAGCGAAGGCAGCGACAGAAAGTGTACCGTGTGCCGCGGCGCCGCGCACGAGTGCAGGTGTACGTGGATCACGTGGACCTGCAGACGTACAGCGCACACTCGCGGCTCCCACCGTTGAAGATCCCCCTGACGCCGGTTGTGCTGCCCATCCACCGCGCGCGCATGGCAAAGATGCTCTTGAAGCTGGAGGTCTCACCAACGGCGAAAACTCCCGTGGAAAGCGAACCACACGCGGATGCGGAAGCGGTGCCGGAGTCGATACGCGTCGATGATCCGCACCGAACCGTCTATGCGCAGTCATACGTACCCATCGCAAAAGGCTGGCGCGACTTCCACAAACAAGGCGGTGGTCTTCACACCGTTGAAGCGCCTATGCCTTTAACGGTGTTTGAAGAGGAAAGCTACCGTGTCGCTTTGGTGTCCGCAGAGGATCAGCAAAGTCGACTGCGCCGCCTCCCCTCCCTCGCGTCACGGGAGTCGATGCGCGAGGAGGGGGCACCGGTGGTGTTAACGCGTGCGTTGTTGACACAGCACACCCAAACTACATCCGATACGTGGCAGTCGCCGACCGGGTCAGACGTCGGCGCGTCGATGGCGTCCTCCACGCAACGTGCGTCGCGTTCGCGCCAGAGCAGCGTGAGTCGGAGTTTCCCTCCCCCCAGTCGTTCGCAGTCCGCGGCGCCGTCGAGGAGAGACGTGTAAGACACAAGGAGCTTGCGCGGCAGCAAGGCACTGGTGTGTGTGCGTCACGGGTGTAGTACCTCGGCATTCACGGAACGGATTCTTCTGCTTGCTTCACCTTTTCACCTTTGGCGCACACAACAGCAACGATACCTGTACTCAAACATCCGAGATGAGAGGGAGAGTGTTTCGCCTCTGCTTCTGCTGAGGTCGCAAAGCGATATCGGCGCGGTATCCAATTGACGTAGCGTTTCAGGCTGTTGTAGAGGTGTTTATTTTTTTACCTTTTTAACTTCGCAGTGCTGCGATCTTCGACTCCGTCATCGCTCCTTCCCGACTTGCTCTCCGTCTTCACCCCGTGCTTTCAATCTTTCAGCTCTCTCGTTTCTCTTGTTTAACTTGTTTTACTGGATACGATACATCTACGTACCACAGTGGAGTGCCCACGCGTTACCCCCCCCCCCCAAAAAAAAAAACTTATACAACGGTAATAGAAAACAGTTTGCTTCAAAAAAAAAGGAACTTTGACGTGGTTTGCTTTGCTTTTCTTTCTGTTTGTGTATGTTTCTTAGCCGGTCCCTCATCGAACTACAGAGGCAGAGAGAGCCAGAGAGAGTGTGCGTGTGTGTGGCGATAGAACGCCACGTACAGTATACAACCGCCCTACGGGAAACAACGGGCACACGTTTATATTCTAATAAATAATAGCGATCAACATTGCGCAATGGAGGCGGGGCAGTTTGCCGTGCACGTGCTGAAATGCCCGTTCGGCGTGCGTGGGGTGCAGTTCACATCCGACGTGAACGAGTCCCCTTCCGCAACTTCGCTGTCTTTCAACGATCACTATGCATACGTGTCAAGGGAAGCAGAGACGAACACCGCCGCTCCTCGAAGCTACGCAGTAGGCGGCACACGCGGCATTCAGCAGCTGGTCGCCACCACACGCGGCGTACAAAAGGCACCGGAAAGCATGATTGCCGGGAAACTCAATTCGACGAACGCCGCTAAGACGCAGCCCACATCTTTTCGGGGCGCTCTTCCCGACGTCTTTTCCATTCACGACAAGGGACGCCTCTTGCTGTGGAACAGTCAAACCGGAGCCCTTGCTGCCTCGTACGCCTTCAACCCAGCCTTCACGGTGAACCAGTGCGTCGTGACACCCACCTGCGTGTACACAACGCTGGAGGGCTCCCCTGCCACCGCCGGCGCGGAGGATGAGACGTGCGTGTACGCATGGGATCGGCTCACGCTGCAGCCGGTCACGGTGTTGCGGGGGCACGAAGCTCGTCTGACGGCACTGGCGGTGGCACCCGCCAACATCGAAAATGTGGTCACAACGGATGTTTTGTTGGCAACAGCTAGCCTGGATGGCACGGTACGCCTGTGGAGGCACCACTACGATCCTGAGGAAAGCGCAACCCCCGATGCGCAAGCCAAGCCAGCAAGTGTGAACCCTGTCAAGACTCTCGCGGTGCTCCCCGCCACGGAGCTCGGCGTCGTTCTCGGTCTGAGCTTCATCGCCACCGATGTTCTCGTCGCGGCGTGCAGCAAGTGTGTGCTAGCGTTCGTGCGTCTCTCCAGCGTGGTAGGAAAAGAGGGCTGGAGCAGTGGCTTGACGAACGGACGCGCGCCAAGCCGCGACAGCGAGTTGAGGTGGCAGCTGGTGCGCTCTTCTGTCGACCCCGACGGCAGCACGACTACCCTCCACGTGTGCGCCCCAAGCGCGATCGAGAGCCACAAAACATCGAATCGAAAAACCAGCAATGCGCCTGCTGCGCCCACAGCGGCGATGCCCTCGCCACCTCTGCAGGACGTGCGGAGGAGGAAGAACATCTTGACGGGCAGTACCAGCGGCTATCTGCAGGAGTGGGTGATCGAGTTGGGCGAGGGAGACGGTCAGCCGCGACCACTACTTTCGCCGACGGCGGACGAAGAGGACACGCCTCCGTCGCCTACCGCGGCCGCCTCAGCTGCCCGGGCCACCGTGCGTGGCCGGTGGCACAACAAGGCGCACGCCGCCACTATCGACTGCATCGTGACGGATGACGACATCGTGGTGAGCACCAGCATCTTCGACGGCGCTCGGCTGTACCACCGCCGCACCGGGGCCACCTGCGTGATCACGACGGTCGCCGTTGTGCTGGTACTTGCCCCGCAGCTGAAGCAGTTCATCTGGGGCTCCGTGGACGGCTCCGTCACTGTGGCGAACTACGCTCTTTTCGCGTCGGGCACCGAACGGGAACTGCAGCTGCTATGGACGGTGAAGCCACACGCGGCGGCCATACGAGGCGTGTGTCTGTCCTTGACGGCGGAGCTCCAGTGGAAGGCGCTCTGCATCGGGGCGGCGGACGGCTCCGTGTCGGTGTGGCGTCCCGCAAGCCCCGCCGCACCTTCCGGGGGCGTCGCGAAACAGCATCGGGGAGTAGCACCTGTGTTGAGTTGCGTGATGGACACGTACGTCGCTGATGGCGCCGCTGCTGTCGTCATGACTGTGGTTGGGTTGAGGAGAGAAGAGAGTGGGTATGCCCTCGCGGTGGCAGAGATGCCCACCGACAACGCTGCTATCAGCTCTGTGAATGTGCTGCCGCTGCCCGCGGCGCAAAAGGCAGCTGATATCACGTGTGCGCGGCTGTGCTGCAGCGCGGAAACGCAGCGCAAGCTTTGCTTATTTGTGGGCACACGTAGCGGGCTGCTCCTACACTCCGTCAAGGAAGGGCCTCCGCGCAATCAGTGGCGTGCACTGGGGTTGTGCAAGTGGACGGCGACCAACGCAACTCATCCCGCCAGCATCACCGCCATCTCGCCTTTGCGGGTTGTGCCCCCTCACGGAGCTGTGATTGCCGTGACGTCGCAGGGAAACGTAGGCACGTCTCTCGAGATGCAGCGTGTTCTCATCTCTGTTCTTCGTACACACCCGGGGAAGGGTGCTGTGGTGGTGGACGAGATTCCTCGTTGGGAAGCCTTTGTGGATGTGCCTACGCCGTCGCAGGGAAGCCTTGTTTCCTCTGAGTTGAGCATCAACGACGAGCAGCCGCAAGTGACTGTCGCGTGGATGAAGCCGGCCGACACGACCACCGCCGCTGAAGCTCCGGCGAGTAACGGACTTGTCGTGCGCGATAAGCGTGGCCTGCTCGTTCGCTGTCGTTTCGGGTCGAGTGCCACCTCGGTGGAGAAAAAGAAGGACGCAGAGCACACGTGGGCGGCACCGGAGGTGTTCCTTAAACCATCTGGTGCCTTCGAACGCAACTTCCTGGGCGTAGCACCAACCCTGGACCCGACGAATACTGAAGTGGTTGTGACGGAAAGCGGCGAGTCGGACCTTCTCTGCGTGGATTTCGCGACGGGTTGCAAGCATGTGTTGATGAAAGCCCCCGTGCGGCATACCGACCTGGGCAGCGTCATCTGCGATGCCGGCACCAACGTCGTGCGCTTCGCTGCGGCGCGCATCAGCGGCAGTGCCGCCTCGGCGTTGACACAGGTGGCCCTCTACGACGGTCACGGGAAGGAGCGGTACCGTGTTAATCGCGATGGCGCCGTCACTGTGTGTGCGTCGACGGCGGTAGCGAACACGAGAAACGAGGTGACGCTTACCCCGATGCCGGTGAAGGCTTCTGCGCGGAGCAGCCCCTCCCGGTCGAACCCGCCTCCTGCGTGCACGCTGCTGGCCGCCAGTGCCGTGGATCGGCTGCTTTTCATCGGCTACGATGACGGTCTTCTGCAGATGGTGGACACAACCGACATGTTTGTGTTTATGCGCGTCTGGGTCAAGAATGAGGTGGGCACGCCTCACGCGATTCGCGAGGTGCGGTATGCGAATGGGGTGTCGCTCGTCCGCCTAGCAGACGACTGCCTTCGCGTGTTTGCTGTCCCGCCGCGCAGCATTTTGGATCAGCCGATGCCGCTGACGGTGCAACACAGACGATTCAAAGGCCTCCCAAGTCGCACAAACAAAAGTCGTCTTTTCTATTAGTATTGTGAGTTTCGTGGATGTCGAGCAGGTCCACGAACACACACACAGATATCGAAGGAAAAGGGGAAGAAAGAATTGAGGGAAAGGGAACACGAGGAAAGCGAAGGGGATCAACGGCGTAACTCGGGTATTAATTTGCATTCTTGTTTTGTAGCGATGTAAATTCAGTATTTTTTCTTCGATTGATGTTTCTTTGAACCTTGAAAAAAAAATATATACATCTGTAAAACGGCCTGAGTGGCCAATGTATCATTATTTCTAGACCCTTGTTTCCCTCTATTATTGTTGTTATAGATAGTGGACATCCAACTGTGGACCGTTTTGAAAGCGAAGAGCCTGAGTTTGGAAAATGAAGTGGGAAAGACGGTTTGTGGAAGATCAATAAGACCATTATGTGCGTCTTGACAGCAGCTCTACCGGCCACAGGAGAGTCACTGGTGCTGTTGTTTTCTTTCTATATGCCACTTTCAGCGAAATCAATCACCCTCAACCACTGTGGGGCACCATAGCGTGCGTGCTGTGTTGAAGCACGCTGCCACACAAGAGTTTTCACCCCTCGCGTTCTTCGTTTCGAGTGCTGTTTTTCTTCTTTGCTTTTCATCGAACCGTGCACGTGTTCTGGGCACCCTCTTCGTTGCTGCTGCCTCTTCCCCCGGTAACCGATCAGCGTGTTGTCGTGCGTTTGAGGTGCTCCAATACCCCGGCTCATGTTTCAAAAGAAAGAAATGCACTCCACCTGTTTGCCTTCTCTTCATATCTCCTCCGTTGACCTTTTCCGTTTTGCGGTGTCGTCGTACGGCAGTCTCACTAACTGCACATCGCTATAAGTGTATTTGTTTGTCTGTACATCCATCAGTGATTGGTGTTCAAATCGCGTTCTACTCTTACGAAATACATATATACATACATATATCTGCCGCTCCCCCCTAAAGAAACAATGGCTTATCAGCAGTCACAGCAGATGAAGAAGGAATTTCGGCTCCCCATGGTGCCCGGCATGTCCTGCGGTGAGGAGATGATGCGTCGCAACTACCATCGCCGTCAAATTCACGGCGCCCTCGCAGACTGCGCGACGTACGTCGATGGCGTGCCCGCCGACCGCACCCTCGGCGAAAACAACAACAGTAGCATGCAAGGCACAGCAGCGATGGCCAGCTACGTAAACACGGCATCTTCCACCGGTGCAGCCCAGGGTTCTGGGGTGGACCTGACTGGCCGCGTACTGCGCTACTTCGGCTACGCGACGGAGCCCGTCACGGAGAGCGCGCTGGAGACGGAGCGGGTGCGCAAGGTTGTGTTGAACTTCTACCTGGAGGACGGCACGATGAGCGTGACGGAACCGAAGCAGGACAACTCCGGCTTCGCTTTCCCCGAGAACCTGAAGCGGCACATTGTGCCCAACCCCGACGGCACCCCCATCACCGCGGCGCAGCTGAAGGTGGGCGAGTCCATCACCTTCTACGGCCGCACCTATGTCCTGTACGACGCCGACGCCTTCACGCGCAATTTTCTGCAGGAGGCCGGCGAGGAGGTGCCGGACGCGCTGCCGGTGCCGAGCGACGCGTATGCGACGATGCGCTCCCGGCCTGTGGCGAAGGCGCACGACGTCCCCTCCATCGCCGCCTCCAGCCCTCTCAACACGACCCTGTCCGCGGCCCAGGTGCGGGCGACGCAGCAGTTTCTGGAGAACGACCGCAAGGTGCTCCGCTGCGACTGCACGTGGGACGACACGGCGAGTCTCTACGGCACGAAGCACTTCCTGACCCTCTACTACTTCCTCAGTGATGGGAGCATCGCCCTGGTGGAGAAGGACGTGCAGAACAGCGGCCGTGATCCCTTTCCGACCTTCTTCAGCCGTCAGCGCATCGCCAAGCCGACGGACCCATCCGGTCGCTTCGACTCGTCCACCCTCGGCTCCGTCACCTTCAAGGAGAACACGAACACGGTGTACTACAACGACGAGGATATTCGGATAGGCAATGTGCTGAGCCTCTACGGTCGTGCAGTGAAGATTCACGACTACAACCAGTTTACGAAGGACTACCTGGCCGAAAAGTTCGGCTTGACGGACTACACGCCGCTGCCGGGCTGTGTGCCGCCGCCGTTTATGCCGCCCAGCTCCACCCGACGTGAGATCTCCGAGGAGGAGAAGTTGGCCCAGCACGCCGAGAAGCGGGAGGAGCTGCGCCGCCACCGCTTTGCCAACTCCGTCGTGAAGTTCTTCGCGCGCCTCGACAACGGCAAGCCGGACGACGAGGTACGTCGCTTTGTTCTCACCGTCTACCCGGCGGACAACACGATAGCAATCTTCGAGCCGGTGATCCGCAACAGCGGCATCGTGGGCGGCAAGTTTCTGCAGCGTCAGAAGGTGCGCCGGGCGGATGGCAAGAACTTCCAGGCGGACGACTTCTACGTCGGCGCCCGCGTCGTCTTGAACGCGCATCCCTTCGTGATCCTCAACTCCGATGCTCACTCGCTGAACTACATGGAGCACAACCCGGAGGAGTTCAGCCACTCGGACATCAACAAGGTGGTGCGCAAACTGCAGGCGATGCTGCGCAGTCGCACGACTGGGTTGGCCGAAGCTTTCCGCCTCGCCGATCAGGACCGCCAAGGCGGCCTTGACATGGCAGTCTTTCTCTCCATTATGTCTCGCCTGAAGCTGGACGTGACGGAGCAGGAGATTTTGACGGTGCTGCGCTATTTCGACAAAAACAACGAGTCGTACGTGAGTTACGAGGAGGTGGCCGGGCGCATCTTGCCCGAGGGCGACGCGGTGGCCAGCGATGACCGCACGTGGGAAGCGATCTACCAGGAGAGCGCCGATCACGAGACGCAGAGTTTCGTGATTGACCCGAAGGAGGCGGAAGAGAAGGCGCGGCAGGCGCGCGAGAGTGCGTCGGCCGCCCGCGGCGCGGTGCAGTTTCTTCAGCTCTACGACGAGCGCCGTCAGCTCTTCATGAAGGAGTTCCACGCCATTACCGACTACGCCCGGGACAGCCTCATCGGTGCGGACGAGTTCCGGCTGTGTGTGCGGCAGAAACTGGCGGTGACCTCCATCCCAGACGAGGAGCTGGCGGCCCTCACCATCAAGCTGTTCCCCAAGGTCGCACCGCGTGTGACCTATGAGGAGTTCATGCGCCTTGTCAATGGCACCTCTACCTACCCGCACTGCCTTGCAGCCATCGCAGCGAATCAACCCGCAAAGAAATAAGCGGTATGTGTGTGTGTGTGTGTGTGTGTGTGTGAGTCAGCACTTTAGTACTCTTATTTCCTTCCTTGCCCCTTTGTGTGGCTTTGTGGCATAGAGAATCGCTGTTTCTTTCTTTCTTCTTCATCTTTTTTGATTCGCTGTTGCCGCTGCTGCTTTGGGTTCTGCAGCTCCGAATCGATGTACACCAGCTACCGCGTTGTATGTATGTATGTAAATGTTGCCGTTCCAGAGACGGAGTCCAGTAAACCGCTGCGTTTCTCGGTTCCTGTGCTTGCCATCTATTTCCTTTCTTTCTTAAGTCCTAAAAGGGGAAAGTTCCTGGAACCGTCGTAACAACCAGCAGACTGGCGGAGAGGTAACTCAAGTGCTACGGTCTTTCTTCGCTTTTTGTTGTACTAGAGAGTTCGGCTCGTCATGTAATTTACGTCAAAAACACCCCCAACAGCTTCTCACACAAAGAAGAGAAAATACAGTCTGCAGCAGCTGCGATTTGTTGACTGCAAGGCCTTAACACTGCAAGGAAATGGAGCATCGTCATCGCTTTCTCTTCCGTCATGGCGTGTGTACCTCAATAAGGGGCGCATCTCGTTTTGTGAGAGTTTTTTTTTCTGTTGTTTGTTTCTCCCTTGTATCATGCTCGTCCGTGTAACGCACTGCAGTAGTTTGTCTTGACGCTGCAGGGATACACACCATAGATTTGTGACCGGCTGCTGGTCGCGGTGCTCAATGGCCTTCCCGGACCATCCTTGTTTCGTTTTCCCCTTGGCAACTCATTTCGCTTTTACTCTCTTCATTGAACTCTCCTCGTTCTCTTCGTGGGAAAAACTAGGAAAGAAATACGAAGTACTTTCTTCTGTACAGCTGCAGCGCACGGCGGCATCTCTCATCAACAAGAAGCGTTCAACAACGAGAACCATTCTAGCCTTTTCATCCAAGCAGAACGGAAAATGCCTCCCACGCGCCTCTCTTACCTGTTCGTAGCAGTCATTGTGTTGTGGGCTTTAATGACGTCGACGCTTCACGCGCATGCAGCTCGCACGCAAGCCGAGTGTTTAGATCTCGGTTTCGACAAGGATGTGCTGCGCTGCACCTCTTGCGAGAAGCTGCTCATGGTGACCCAAAGCACCGAGTTGCAGCAGGAGTGCTTAGGGTGTTGCGTTGCCAGCGACGACGACGCAGCCGCAGCAAACGCCAAGTACACCGCGGCACGCATTGAGGGACGCAATGTCTTTCAGATGTTAGAGGCGTCGAGCAGGAGTCCCCTCAGCATGTTTTACCGCACCTACAAGGAGCAGCCCTACTTTGAGCACCTTTCTTTTAACGACAAGTACTCTATTCTGTATCCGCAGATCATCCTCGTGGATGACGAGGCAAAGGATGCGGTGACGCTGCGCATCTCGGGGTGGTCGCCGGAGACCCTGCATAAGTTCCTCTCCAAGAAGATTCATGTGGACTAAGTCTTTGTTGAGAAAAAAAAGGGGGGCAGCACACTCCTTTGCACTTGTTGTCGGTGGTGGCGTTGCGTGCCCGCTTGTCAAGACCGAATAAAGGGTGTGTGAGGGTTAGATGCTGCTGGCAGGTTTCCAAACCCTACGTACATCGTGCTTTCGGGAAGTTCATGGTTACTGCAAGGCCTCTGCAGTTGTTTTGAAACGCAACGCATAACTCAAATACTCCGACCCGGTCAAATTGATGATGCCTCTCATAATGTTGATACCGCAAAATAAAGGACTTTTGCCCCCTTGAGGGGAAACAAGGTATTGGGCAAGTCGTTTTTCAGCCTCAATGATGTGTGATGGCGCATTCACTTTGAATACGCCTGCACTTTATAACAACAAAGGAGGGATGCTCTATTTTTTTTCTGTTTTCCCATTTACTATCCCCCATTTCTCCTCTTTCCCCTCCTGTGCTGACGTGATGAAACTCAAACACGTGTGCGTCCGCAGCAGTCGTTGAGGTTATTTCCGATTATATATATATATATATAGGAAGAACGGTAGCATATTTGTTATCTTGCTGAAAGCCAACAAGGAACGCTCACGGAGATCTTTCCCCGCCCAGCGTTGACTCTTTTCTTTTCTATTCCCTACCCGATTTTTGTTTCAGAGCGCTCTCCGCGTTCTGGGTTCGGCCCGTTATCTCTCTCATTGTTTTACCTCCTATTTTTTTCCCCCGTAGTAGCTTAGTCATCCATTTTCACGTTCCTGTTTGCCTGTGTGGTGCACCGCCTATAGCATTACTCGTGAAGTTGCTCCCGCTCACTTCTCATAGCTCTATTGTTCTAGTTGCGTGTCTGAAAGCCGGCAATAAATAAAGGAAAGATAAAATGATGCGCCGTGCGTTGAGTGGCGTGGCCGTCCGCGCCTCTGCGGTGCGTGCATTCACCGATGCCCACACGATCCGCAAGCCGAACCCGTTCGACCAGCTTGTCCGCTCGGAAAATCAGGCCTACGTGGAGAACCTGATGCGGCAGTACGAGGCGGACAGCGCGCTGGTGGACCAGAGTTGGGTGCCCGTGTTCGAGGCCATGCGCTCCAACAACGACGAGATGCCTGTGGTGTCCACCTTCAGTCGTCCCATCGATGCCAAGTCGCTCTCAGAGAAGCAGCGGCACGACAACATGCGGCTGTCGTGGATGATTCGCATCTACGAGCGTTTTGGCCACCACATAGCCAACGTAGATCCCATCAACGGCTACCGCGCCGATAATCACGTGCTCGGCTCACGCACGCTGGCCGCGGAGGAGTTCGGCTTCACAGAGGAGGACCTCGAGCAGGCCTTCAACGTCACCTTTGGCGCCACCCACGAGGCTACCTTTGTGAGTGGAGGCACCTCGATGAAGCTGGGCGAGATCGTGGATCAGCTTCGCCGTCTCTACTGCGGCCCGATCGGGTTTGAGTTCATGTCCTCCGGCTACTTCGACCTGCGCAACTGGTTCCGCCAGGAGATCATGAACTCCCTGCAGCCGCTGCCGGTGCAGGAGCGGCGGCAGCACTACGACGACGTCGTGAAGGCCTGCGGCTTTGAGAAGTTTCTGCAAGTGAAGTACTCCACCCAGCAGCGCTTCGGCCTCGACGGCGGGGAGGCTTTTATCCCGGCCATGAACGCGGCCATCCTGACCGCCAGCGAGCTGGGCGTGAACAGCGTGATTATCGGCATGGCCCACCGCGGCCGCCTCAACCTGCTCGCGAATGTGATTCACAAGTCGCTGCACGCCATCCTGAACGAGTTCGAGGGCCGCGCCGCGGTGGCCGACGCGCACCTCAGCGGCGACGTGAAGTACCACCTCGGCCTGCGCAAGTCGGTGACGCTGCCGAACAACCACACGGTGGAACTCGATCTCCTGCCGAACCCGTCGCACCTGGAGGCGGTCAACTCCCTCGTGCTGGGCAAGGCGCATGCACGGCAGGTGTACACGAACGACGTGGAGTGCACAACGGTGCTGCCCATTCTCGTGCACGGCGACGCCTCGTTTGCAGGCCAAGGCTCCTGCTACGAGACGATGGGGTTCAGTGATTTGGAGAACTACCACGTCGGCGGCGCCTTGCATGTGGTGATCAACAACCAGATCGGCTTCACCACTAACCCGAAGGACTCGCGCGCGAGTGCGTACTGCACAGACCTCTCCAAGGTGAACAACGCGCCTGTGTTGCACGTAAACGGCGACGACGTGGACGCGTGCGTGAAGGCGGCGAAGCTGGCGGCCCGGTTCCGTCAGCACTTCCACCGCGACATCATCATCGACCTCGTCTGCTACCGCCGTAACGGACACAACGAGGCCGACCTACCAGACTTCACGCAGCCGCAGCTGTACGAGCAGATCCGCCACCATCCCCGTCTGGTGGACATCTACACCAAGACGCTCATCGAAGACGGCGTGATCACCAAGGAGGAGGCGGACGCGAAGGACAAGGAGTGGGACGCGATGCTGCGGCAGGCCTACGACCGCATGAACAGCGTGCAGGACTTCGTAAAGGTGCTCCCCTCCTTCGACCCCGAGAGCGAGAACACCTCTTCGGACCTGTCCAACGCGAAGATCCTGGCGGCGCTTGTGCCGGCCCCCGTACCGGCCGTGGACACCGGCGTCGACATCAACACCCTCCGTTCTGTCGGCATCCACCTCGCCACGGTGCCGAAGGGGATACAGAAGGCGCACCCGGTGGTGGAGCGTACCTACGCGGCGCGCAAGAAGGGCACGGAACACGGCGACGCCATCGAGTGGTGCCAGGCGGAGCTGATGGCCTTTGCGACGCTGTCGATGCGGGGCATCCCAATCCGCCTCACTGGCGAGGACGTCGAGCGTGGCACCTTCACGCAGCGTCACGCAGCCGTCACAGATAGCAAGACGAACCTGAAGTACTACCCTGTGAAGACGGTGTCGCCCACGCAGGCTCTCATCACGATTTCGAACAGCTCCCTCTCAGAGTTGGGCGTGTGCGGTTTCGAGATGGGCTACAACATGGAGAACACCAAGTGCCTCACCATGTGGGAGGCGCAGTTCGGCGACTTCGCGAACGGCGCGCAGGTCATCTTCGATCAGTTCCTCGGCTGCTGCGAGGAGAAGTGGAACGAGCACAGCAGCCTGATCCTGTCATTGCCGCACGGCTACTCCGGCGCCGGTCCGGAGCACAGCTCGGCGCGTATTGAACGCTTCTTGCAACTCAGCGACGACGCGGACTGCGTGCCCGCCGACTTCCGCAAGTTCTCGAACGACCAGGCGCTGGAGATCCGCGTTCGGCGCCACAACTGGCAGCTGACGTACCCGAGCACGCCGGCCAACTACTTCCACATCCTGCGCCGCCAGGGCCTTCGCGAGTTCTCGAAGCCGCTGGTGAACTTCTTCTCCAAGGCCCGCTTGCGTGCACCGAACCTGTCGGCGCTAGCGGATATGGCGAAGGGGTCCTTCTTCAAGGCCGTCCTCGACACCGCGCCAACGCCGGATGTCGTCGCGCGCAAGGTGGTCTTCTGCTCCGGTCAAATCGAGAGCATCGTCAACGACGCCCGCGCCGCGATGCAGAAGGAGAATCCTGGCGTGCACGGCGATGTGGTGCTCGTCACCCTTGAGCAGCTCGCACCCTTCCCGTGGGAGCAGGTGGCGGATGTGATGGAAACGTACGCGCAGCGCAACCCCGAGACGGAGTTCGTCTGGTTGCAGGAGGAGCCGCGCAACATGGGCATGTGGACCCACATGCGCCCCCGCATGAACAGCCTTCTGCGTAAGCTCGGCATGAAGCAGGCCCGCATTGGTGTGATCAGCCGTCCCGCCGTGGCGTCGCCGTCCACCGGTTACGGCTCCGTGCACGTGGTGGAGGAGAAGAAGCTGATCGAGGAGACGCTGGCGTAAAGTGTTGCTTATTGGTAAAAAGAATCCTTCTGCTGTCTAGGACAGAGGGGAAGACACAGCAATGACTTGTCATGTAGTTTATATCTCTTTTCTTTTTTCTATCTTTGTATTCATATTTCCAAACCCTTTTTTTGTTGTCGTCTTCAACCTTTTTTTTTTTCTTGGCAAGCTGTGCAGTCGTCGCCTCTGTTGTCTCTTTGCGCCTCTACGATTTCTTAGAAGGAAGAAAAGGACAGACAAAAGGAAACTCTCCCTTGATCTTTGGCTTCCTCTGCGCAGCGTTTGCGGTGGCCAGCTACTGTGACGATCGATTTAACACGTAACAACAAAACTGAAGACAGCACAGAAACATGAACACTATTCGAAGCGTTACACCCCCAACTGCTCGAAATACATACACGAAAAGAAAGTACTGAAGTTTGAAACTTTCAGGTGTGAGAGAAGAAAAGAAATGTGCAAGCCGTAGTTGAGGGGTGCCGCAGCAGGAGAGAAAACAAAACGAGCTGCTGCGTCTCTCCCTCAATCCTTTGCACCTATTCGTTTACACCGTTTGTTTTTTATCGAAAGTTGCTTTTTTTTTTTGGTAGAGGTCTCGTATTTTGCTGCCGTGCACATTGCGGCATCACACCACACATATCTCTTTTTTTTCTCTTTGTTTTACGTCTGCGCTTTCACTTGTGGATTTTGCTCTTTGAATATCTCCTCTACGTAGTTTACGTAGCGTTTCTTTCTGTCTCTCCTTCCCTCCTCTCCTTTACAGGCAAAAGGAGAAAGTGAAGGACTGTTGTGGTGTTTGGTGCCCACGTCGTCACGCATGCGATGCGGTCTCGAGGAAGCCGTCGATGACCCATCGCTTTGCACGTAGGTGGTGCTGTCCCTTTAGTGGGTCTATGATGAGGGGGCTTCGTTTGTTTTGTTTGTCTACGTCAGCGCGCCGCGACTCGTCTCTTTGACATGAGCTCTTGTTTTTTTTTTAGTTTTCTCGTGTTTCTTTTCCTTTAACATTTTACTTGTTGATTACAGATGGTGTTCGCCTGAAGCATGCACGAAATCCACGCCGATGTGGAAGAGTCGCGCTTGGGCGATGGAGGGGGGTGAACTCCACGGGCCTCGCAACGCCATGAGGCGGCTACTTCAGCTGCGCGCTGCTTACCCCTTTCCGTTGGGAGCGGCACGGATGACGAAATATGTGTATCGTACGTTAAAGATAGTCACGGGCCTCGATGTTATCTCTTGACGTCATGCGTGCTACAGAATTCGGTGCACTGCACATCCAGTGCCTCTTCAGGGGCCACACCTCCTCGAGCTGTTCAACAAAATGCCTCCTCTTTTTTCATCCCTGTTCGTGAATTACCGATGGAGGTTTCCCACTCTCATGACAACACACAAACACACACACACACACATGCGTGGTGGCAGAGCGAAACTGATACGAAAGCGACGCTGCAGTTTTCTTTTTTTTTTGATTTGCTTTGATCATGTGCTTTCGTTGCTAAACGCGGGATTCCTGTATATATATAGAGAGAGAGAGAGGTCTTGTTGTCGCGTTGTTCTCGACTCTTCCATCTCGCTGGCGCATTCCTGCAACAATCCGAAACTTCTTATCGTTTCTTCTGCATCGACTCGTTGGGCTTCATCATGTCAACCGATCGCTCGCTGTGGGTGGAGGACAAGTACGCGCTGCGATGCCGCCGGTGTGGTGAGAAGTTCACCATGTTCCGCCGCCGCCATCACTGCCGGCGTTGTGGCCAGGTCTTTTGTTATGAATGCCTCTACAGCGCCCAGGGCACTGCAGCGTCGCAAAGCCTCATGGACAACATGTACGAGTGGTTGGCGCCGTCTCCAACACGGCCGTCTCGCATTTCAACAGAAAAGGTTACCACGGCCGCTCTCTCCTCTTCGCCTTCTTCGCCTGGCTCACTGCTGTCGAGCGCTGTAGACGAGGACGTGCAGGCGGAGCTGTCGACTCGCATGTGCCGCCGCTGTGCTGCCACAATTCTGGAGAACGCGGAGAGGGAGTCGTCCGCGTCCCGTTTGGAGTTCCGCGCACCTTCCATCCACAACAATGCCAACGTCAAAACGTCGCAGCCTCTTGCTATTTCTGTTTCTCCTGCTACTGACGCCACCGCGACCGCTTCCCCGCCGCCGACGTCGCCCTCTCAAAGAGCGACGCTAGCGTTCCCCAACGAACCGCATGTGCCTTCCTTGAAGGCAGCCGCCGCATCTCCTCCGCCCCACGTCGACGCGTCTCCGCGGCAGAATCAACAGAGACAAGGCGTTGAAGAGAACGGAGGTGAAAAGTGGTCTTGGCGAGCGGTGCGGCACGAAGAAACAGCGGAGGAGCGCGAGGTGACGTACTCGATCGGACGAGTGCAGCCCCGCGTAGCGGCAAGCATGGCGGACTGGTGGGCCGCCCATCAGGCAGCGATGAGGATCAAGGAGCAGAGGAAGCTATCCACCAGCGGTGAGCTCGGCGGTGCACCCTTTACGTTGACTACGCCAGGAGCAGTAGTGCACGTGCTTACGGACCCGGTCACCTTCACCGCTCTCTTTTGTGTGCAGGAAACGAAAAGTCCTACGGTGGCTGCCGATAACGGAACCGATTGGGTCCGCCACGGCAGCGCAGCTGTTCATGAGGACGCTCAGTTGTCGGTGGAGGAGACGGCGTTTCTTGACGCGTACGGCGCTGCGTGCACGGCACACATTTTGTCGCGCATCTGCCGCTCGGTAGAGGCGTTGATCCCAGAAAACGGTGTGAGTCATCTCAGCCAACACCTCGCCGCCGTTGCGTGGCACGTGGTGCAGCAGACCACCGTTGCTCTCGGCTCCACGATCGACGAGCACGTTGCTCTCTTTTGTGTTCCGTGTCCCGCCCTCCCGCCGCAGTGCATCGTCTACCCGGGGCTTATTTGTGCGCTGCGTCTGCCCTCCAAGCGTGTGATGACGGCCTGCAACCACCCTCGTATATTGCTCCTCGCCGGCCACCTTTCCCACCCGGTGCAACCAGCTGAAGACCTCGTCGACTACGTGCGCTCCTACAGCGGGCACCTGGATAAACTCTTTCAGCGTCTCGCTGTGTGGAACCCGGATGTCATCGTAGTGGAAGGCGGCATGCACCACTACCTACGCGAGCGGATCGAAACAGAGAGTCACATGCGTTTGCTGCTGCACGTCGGCCGCGACTTCCTCGTGCAGCTGTCCTGGTGCCTGCACGCGGACATCATTGCGGATCTGCAGTACGTCGGCGTGGCCGATCTCGCGTCGACCACGCCGATGGGCGAGTGCGCGCGCTTTGAAGTGTTAGAGTTGGCGGAGGAGGAGCTCTTTTGTGCGTTTACCGGATTCAGCGACGTCTGCTTCCACACGCTGGTGTTTCGTGGCTCGGGCGTGATCGCCTCGGCAAAGAGCAGCAGCAGCAGCAGCAAAAACACAAGTAATGCTGACCGAGGAGGTGCAACGCAGCATCAATGGAACGCGTTGGAGCAACTTGGCAGAGAGGCGATCACCGCCGCCTACCACGCGGCGATGCAGTCTCATTGGGTGCGCACGCTTCTGCACTCCTCATCTGGCGCCACCTCTTCCTTCGCCACTGGCCTCGCCGCCGCAGTGGTCCACTCGAAGGCGACCGCAGCGACGACCTCCCGCCTCACGCTCAACAGCGGATGTCAATACCCACCGGAAGTCCTTTCTGCCTGTCAACGCGCTGATGCACCGCTCAGCCTCGTCCGCGACACCGTTGTGCTGAACGTTGTGCTGATGAATCACCTCTTTGAGAGCAGCAACAGTGCCGCTACGCCCAGTGGGTCAATAAAAGGCACCGTCGGTGTCTCTTCAGCTTCTTCTGCGTCTGCCGCTGCCACTGCGGCGGCGTCCAACATGACGAGAACGTTAACGCGAGCACAGAGCTCCGACCTCACGGGGGATGTCTCTTCGCCTGCATCGCACGCGTCGTCGGCCGGGGCGTCCCGCACGGACTTGGCAGGACTGCATCCCTCCAAACTGGGGACTCCCGCGCTCACGCAGCCGTCTCTCCCCCAAGCCGAGTCCTCCGCTGCCCACACCTACGCGGTGGTGCAGCAGAAAGTTGCCTTGACCTTTTACGGACATGCGGACGACAGCCTTTGCGTCTTCCTCTTTTCTCGCTGCACATCAGCGGAATCGCAGCTGCTGTACCTGCACGGCGGTCACCGCGTGCGCGTGACGGTGACGCGGGCTGCTTCGCGAGGCCCTGTCATGCTGAACAGCAGCGATGGCAGCAGTAGGAGTAGTGGTGCTCTGCCGGGAGAGGCTGCCCGCACCCCGCAGACTGCATCGAATCGTGCCTTGGAAGACGCACAAACCGTCACTTTTCAGCTGACAGCGGTGCGGCAGAATGCGACCCGCGCCTGTGCGCGAGGTGAGACGACAGACGCAGCAGCAGCCACTAGCACATGGTTGAAATTCATAAAAGGCTACGTCTCACTCCAAATTTGTAGTGAAGCTGCCTCTGGGCACGGAGGCACAGCCGGGGCTACGGTGTCCGAGACAGCACCCATCGTAGACGTCCACGTGCCACTCTGCTCGCCTCATCTACTGAACTTCTCCACCGCAGCCTTTTTGGAGTGGGTGCTCTACGGGTGGATGCCGCGGCTCTCTGCCTCCCTGTCGCTCCCACAGCAGCGTCTGCGTCTGGTCTTTTCTTTCCATCCCGATGTGTGTTCATTACCAAGTGCGGCTCCGGTCGGTGGCATCGGTCTCGGCGCCGCCGTGACAACTATGAACAAAGACACGGTGACACTTGTCGTGGATTCTGTTCCGCTCCTGCAGATTCAGTATCCGCCCGCCGTCTTGCCATCTCCTCCGTTGTGTTCTGATGCTGGGCTGCCAGACGAGGCGTCGACGGCGGATGCGTGGTACGCTCTTCACGACGCCGATGAACTGGAGGAGACCCTCGACGGCTTTCGCTCCTTCTTGGCAAGCTTCCCAGAGAGCACAGCGCCAGACCAACTACCGAAACTGACGGACTCCGATAAGACGCCGGGTGCTGTGAACGCTCCACCGCCGCCGTCAGCCCCAGCAAGTAGGTCCACAACGTTGTTTCGTCACCTCTGCGAACAAGTGAAGCTCGCGTGGGAGGCACTTCACGAGTCACGGTCACGCGGAGAGGCGGCAGCGACAATGTTTCTCCGCTCCTTACGACAGCGTCTTATCCCAGCGCTCATGTCGGACTACCGCGATTGGCAGGTGGAGGCGCGCAGGACGGCGTGCGCGAAAGCAGCACCCGCCTCACCCGCGACGACAACGACTTCTCACGACGGCTCTGACGTGGCCGCGACGTTGAACTTATCAGCAGACCGCGGCGTTCTTCGCAGCTTGGAGAACTGCTATTTTCACCCAGGACGAGCCCAGTGGATTCGGCTTGGCGAGCCGACGAGTGTGCTTGCAGTAGCGCTGGAGCTGCTCTACGGCGGTGTCACGGCGGCGTCTCCCGCCTCACCATCCAGTCCAGTAGCTGCACGCGACGCAAAAGTTCCTCCGCTCCACGGCTCTCTCACACCAGCCGCAGCACAAGGCAACCCGCACGTTAACTTTGCTGTGCATACGGAATCCCCACTGATGCACGACCCCAGGAGCAGCTCCGCCACGTCATCTACGCACACAAGAGACTCCTCCCCCATACCATACGATCAACAACTGCAGTCTACCGCAGCGTTGACGCGTGCGGAAGCGCTGGACATACTCCGGCGCTGCGGCAAGATGGATGCAGCCCGTCCGGTCTCCCTCGCGTGCAGTCTTCGCGGCTACAAACCTGTTCTTCCCCTCAACAGATCAGGCAATGCGGGTGGTGGTGGTGGTGGTGTGGCGAGCAGCATTGGCAGCGGTGCCGTGAGTACTGTGAACGCGATTGTGGAGGCAAGTGCCCTCAGGGGACTGGGTGGAGGAGGGGGAGGCAGCAGCGGTGGCGGTGGCGGTGGCAGCGGCTCCGATGGAGGCGAACTCAACATTACAGTGGAGGTACTCTTCCCACATGGGTTTGCGGCGCTGCACGTCCTGTACACCGACGGCGCCCCACTTGACTTCCCCGCGGCCCTCCTGCGCTCTCGTCCGTACATCACCGATGGTGGCAAGTCGCAGTCGCGCTTCTTCATCACGGAGGACGAACGTTTTTTGCTGAAGTGTATAAAGCCGATGGAGTTGCGCTACTTCAAAGAGTGGGCACCGCGATACTTTGCCCGCATGGCAGACTACTACTCGCCTTCCCCATCCTCTACGTCTTCTGCCTCTTCACAAAACTTTTCCTCTAGGCAGTCCACGCTGGGCAAGCTTCTGGGCCTGTATGTTGTGCACGTCCAAGGCTCGCGCAGTCGGTCGGCGGCACAGCCCACGGCCGGCGACGCCGCGCTTCCACCGCAACAGCAGCAGCCGTTGCGCAGCTTCCTGCCCGACGGTGCGCACTGCTTCATGGTGGCGGAGCAGCTCCTCTTTCAGCGGCCGGTGCGCGAAACGTGGGACCTCAAAGGCAGCCAGCGCAACCGCACGACGGAGCACACTGCGGCGGTGCGGCTGGACGTGGATCTGGTGCAGGAGCGGCTGCGGCACGGCGACTTCTTCTTCTGCGCGCCGGAGGCGAAGAGTCTGTTGATGGATCACCTGTCCCGTGACACCCAGCTCCTGTGCGACAGTGGCATCATGGACTACTCGCTCATGGCCTCCGTCGGGGGCGAGGTCGACGCGAAGGGCGGCGGGAACCTGTACGTCGGCATGATCGACTTCCTGCATCCCTACTCCTCCGCCAAGGTGTTCGAGTCAAAGATGAAGTCAGGGCTGGACACGGTGCTTGGCTATGGTCGGCGGGACCCGACGATTATTGACCCGTCCAGCTACGCGACACGCTTCATGCTCTGGATGGACGGTTACTTCAGCGGCGTGCCAGACCGTCTCTTCCCGCTGACACGTGTGCAGCTCCTGGCGGAGAGGAATGAGGCCAACCTTGCCGCGGCTGCCGCTGCGGCTGGTGGTGTTGAGGACGACGACGCTTTGGCGTCAACGTGAAACACGAGAGGGGTTAAAAAGCGAAAAGACGAACCTGCATATTTGCCTCACACACATAAACAGAGGTAAGTGAACAACGATCCACACAAATGACTCGTTGATTGTGTCGTAGCTCAGAGGAACAGCGGCTACACTCACGTTTGAGGTCGCAGGTCCATTCGATGCATCGCTGCCTGCCTCCACACGTTCGATCATGAAGAACTTGCAGGCGGCCACCAACACAATGTGGAGCGGAATAACTTCCCTTCTCCGTCATTCTTCCTCTCTATTCCTCTGCCATCCTTTCTCCCTCACAACTCCTCACAGCGTCGTGGTTGGCTTGTTTTTTAAAGAACTCAAACGGATCTGTGCTTTGGTTTTTTGTTCTCGCACTTACACTTGACGTGAACGCTGCTTTTCTCGTCGCTCCTTTCTCTTCTTCACGCTGCGAGGTACGTCCTCGTTATTCATTAGTGGAATTACTTTTCTTGAAAGCGGTGGAATGTCCAACAAGTCATCTCCGGTGGCCGATCTCACGGTGCCGCTCCCACCTGTCATCGACATCCAACGCGAGCACTACCCCTTCTGCATCGTCTGGGCACCCATCCCCCTGCTATCGTGGGTGTGCCCCTTCATCGGCCACGTCGCCATCTGCGACAGTCAGGGCCGCATCTACGACTTCCAGGGCTCCTACCGCATCGGGGTCGATCATATGCTGTTTGGGGTGCCGGTGAAGTACTGGGATTTGTCGAAGGACTACGTTCCCTCCTTCTACAATCCAAGCCAGGGTGACACGGCTGTCAACGGGGCCGCCGTCAGGAGTGAAATCGCGGCGTACGACGAGGGAGTTGCCAGCGCCAAGGCACACTTCTGCCAGAACGAGACCTACAACTTTTTCACGAACAACTGCCACGTTTTTGCGGCGGACTCGATGAACCGGCAGCAGCTGAAGCAGCAGCACATGGGTATGGTGCGCGTTGCGATTGGAATGGCCCTACACGGCCGCTACGTTAGCGCGCGTCGATTTTGGAAGGCGCACCTCCCGTTCTTTCTTCTGTTTCCTTGCATGGTGATGCTTATCATTCTTTTATGACTCCTGTTACGCTGAACGCAAATCGTGAACAACGAATGTGTACCTTTAAGATTACCTTTCTCTTTTCCCAGCTCCTTCACTCTTCCGCATCTCCTCAGCCGATGGTCGCTATACAACATGTGAACATGCCGCGGGCCTTTTACGACAGTAGAAAAGGCTTTACTGTATTGGCCGCCATTTTGCGACTAAATCTTTTTTACTGTCTCCCTCCGCTGTCTCGCTTCTCCTCCTTCACAACACTCTTTTACTCGGCGCATACTCTCTCCCATTCATCGGCCTTCAGCAGGAGCGAAAAGGTGGACAATGTCAAAGCGGATTTCCCTGGGTCTGAGGAGAAAGCCATTCCTCTGCGTGCCTGTGTATATCTCTGCGAGATCTTTCAACGATATCGTCCACACCGCCTACAACGTGGACCTGCTGGTACATAGGAGACTAACCAAGCGGGAGGCGCAGAAGCCGCACGTGCATGATGAATACTATTCCAATAGTTTCCTGTCAGACTGAAT
>NW_015438363.1:377786-407593 GCF_001293395.1 Leptomonas pyrrhocoris
CCGCCGTGCGAGTGCGTGTAGAGGCGCGTGCGGAGGGGCGCCCTCACCGCTTTTTTGTGTGTACTCTTCTTGGATGGTGCCGTGTCTGTGGGTCAGAATGTGGGTGTGTGTGCGGCCACCGCGCGTGCCACTGCTGCTGCTGCGTGATGTACTCGTCTATGTTGGTCCAAACAGTTTGACTGACGCATGATAAGATATACATACAAATCACCTTTCGGCTGACAGCCTGTATGTGTGTGTCCGCGCGCGCGTGTGTGTGTGTGTGTGTGTGTGTGTGTGTGCTGTTGCTGCTTGCTGCTTGCTGCTGCACCGGTGGTGGTCGTCCTGATGCAAAAACAACCATGTTGTGCGCGAGCGAGGCTATGAGCGCACATTTCGAGCCAAAACAAAACTCAACAGGTCTGAAGACCGCCACTGCTGTGTGTGTGTGGGTGTGTGTGTGTGTGTACGTGCACATCCGACGGCGAAGGAGTTCATTGAGACCCTCCGCCCCCTTTTTGTGGGCGGCAGGGCGCATCAACTCTCCGAGAGTGGAATTCAACGCAAGGGCGTCCTGCCCTTTGTGATTCGATCTTGTTTGTTCTCCTTTTTCTCTCTCCGAGAACTGGTGCTTTTATCGGTGTAAATTCTATTGCGGTCTACACAGTGGTCTGTTGAGGAACGCTATTGTTCGTACCTCAATACAAAAAGGTGTTCTTGTCGTTTGTCTGACTTCGCTGATGAACGTTACTCAGCCACAGTGACTGTCTCTATGTTTAGTGCAAATGCGTGTTGTTGTTTTTTTTTTTTGCAATTTTCTTGCCTACTTATGCTTAAGTTTGCGATATTTCGCAGATAGACTCTCTTTGCACCTCTCTCTTCCTCCTTCTTTTTTCTCTCTTCGTGTTACTGCTAGTGTGGGTGTTTTCACGGCGATTGTTTGGTGCTTTGCCTTGTTTTTTTTTAGGATTGTGGACTCTTGGGCTTTGTTTCTCATTCTGCTTGTTACCGTTGCCGAAAACGACGGTACTGAGCGCACCGTCAAGCCGTCGCTTCGACGAGCGTCATCAACTGACGCGCTGCACGTTCGCAGAGCAACCATTATTCATCTCTTTTTTGTTTGTTTGTCTCATGGCACACGCTGCTTCGGTGGACTTGAGGGGGCACAGTGCGGGCCTTCACGATCCTGTTTCGCCTCGAGTTGAGCTCACCACCTACCCGCTGGACGACTCGAAAGACCTTATCGAAGACATCGACTGTCAGAGCGGCGTGCTGGCCCTGCTGCGCCGCAGCGGTCGCCTTGAACTGCGAGACATGGAGGAAGATCGTCTCTTACAACGAGCCCTGGTGCGCAACCCCCACAGAGTATTCCTGCACCCCTCTGGTAGCCACGTGCTGACGACCGCCTCCGATGGCGAGGTCTACGCGCACGACACCTACGACGCACGCACGTCGGCCTCCACGCAGCTGCAAGGCGCAAACATGCTCGGTGCGTTCATTCAAGGCACGCAGGAGGTTGTCGTAGGAGAGTGTGTTGCCTGGCTTCCTCACGACAGCCTCGGAAGTCTGCCAGAGGACGAAGTTGCCGGAGAAGCCGTGTCTACCCGCGCGACACCCGCGCCTGCGTCGGGCTCCTCTGTTGCGCGTGCGGTGGACTGGACCTGTTTAATGGGCATCAACAAAGGCAACGCCGTGTTTGCCGTGCGTGTACGGACGAGCACCAGCAGTCCAGCTCGACTCAGAATCACGGCGACCGTCGCGTGGACGCTGCCGTCCCCTGTCGCACCCGCACTCCCCACCCGCACCGTGCTCTTTGAACGAGTCAACCCGTGCGGCTGCGTGCTGCTGCTCTCTACCACCACGCACCTGCACATGGCGTCCAGCAGTGAGGTCGACACCCCCGCCGCCATGTTTAATGCCCTCGCGTCTGGAGCGGCAACGCTGCAGACGCGCACGGTGCCCCTCTACGCCGGGACCGCCTCCACCGCCGAGGCGAACGGTCAGGTGCGCGTGTACCGGCCGTCGCCGAGCGCGGCACTGCAGTCTTTCATGTGGAACAGTGCGACAGGTGTGGTGCATGGCGTTTTCAGCCGCCCCGTCGCCGGCGACATGGACGACGAAAACGAGCGGCTCCTCTTCAGCGATGGGTGCGGTCTGGGTCGGCCCAGCGGGAGCGACACGCACGAAGAGGGAGGCAGCACATCCGCAAACGCCGCTGAACACACCATCGACTTGGCACGCGTCGTGGAAGAAGGCCAGGCCGCTTCCGATCTTCACCTTGACAAAGCCCTTCTGCCGCCTGCAACGGCCCCGCTTGCTGCGATTCCCACCGCCTTCCACATGTTGCTTGTGTACCCAACCCGCTGTGTCGTGCTGCATCAACCCCCCGGATTGCCGTGGCGCAGTCTGGCCGACAGAGTCGCGGACACCAGCAGCAGCAGCGACGCTCATGCGCGGCCTACACCGACAGAGTTGATTCAGCGCATTCGCTTCGACCCTTTTCGCGCGGCGCCTCCGCCGTCGTCGGAGCTTTGCGGGGCGGTGCACGACGTCGACGCGCACAAGTTCCTCCTCTTTAGTCGCACCCACATGTGGGAGGTGCAGATCGAAGACGAGACGCACCAGCAGTGGCGCCTCTTCCTGGAAAGGGGCTGCAATTCGAGGGAGTCGCTGGTGATGCGCAAGCGCTTTCTCGATGCGGCGTGTCGACTGGCGTTTTACTCGGGTGCCCAGCGCAACCTGTGCCAGTTCTACCGTGCGAAGTTCTTTCTCGACAGCGGGGCAACACGCCACGCCATCGCACAGTTTGCGAAGTGTGACTGGTTCGAGGACGTCTACGCGCTCCTCACAACCTACCGCAACGTGAACGTGCGCACGGCGTTTGTCGAGGCCCGCTTTTGCTTTTTGCTCGACCACCTCGCGTCGCTCGACGATTGGGCACCGCAGCTGACGACGCTGTTTATTCTCCTCGTGATCGCCAAGCTCGACCACGTCACACGCAGCGTTGCAGCGTCGACGGTGGTGGCCGCCGCCGCGGAAGAGGCGCTACACCAGTTCCTGAGCCGCACGGTGGAGCGCTGCGGCTCTTTTCTGGTAGAGAAGTCGGTGTACGAGGTGATTATCCGCCTCCTAGAAGAGCAGGGTCGCCGTGAGAGTGCGGTGCTCTTCGCCAAAGCCATGCAGCAGACCCGCTACGTCGTGTCTTCCTACGTTGCGCAGCACAAGTACGACGAGGCGGTGAAGGTGCTGTCGACGTGCTACGGCTCCACCGCCAAGCTGCGACCCTGGTACGACTTTACCTCCACCCTCATTCGGCACCGACCGGTGGCGTTGATCACAGGGCTGCTGCGCGTCCTGTCGCGAGAGGCGCGCGCCGGTCGGGTGATGCCGCTGCAGATGGAGCGCCTTATTCCCTCCTTTGTGCAGTACGACGTCTCCATGAACGAGGTGCCCGGTAACCGTGAGCATCAGGTGGTGGTGCTGCTGGATCAGTGCATTCACCGCTACGACTGCGCCGCCGCCGCGGTGCACAATTACTTTGCCTGCCTGCTAGCCCAAACGAAGGACTGCGATCGATTGGACGACTTCATCAGCACCTCCCTTTTCTTTGACGCTGGTTACGCACTGCGGGTGTGCCTGGAGCACGGCTGCACCGGCGCTGCGGTGGCGCTGTACAAGCACATGCACCTCTACCGCGATGCCGTGACGACGGCGCTGTACGCGCCGGAACACGTCCGCAGCACGGGCGAAGACGGTGGGCTGGGCGAGGAAGGCGAGGAGGACGTCGAGGATGTTCAGACGAACGCGTGGCCGGGGCTTGTGGCGGCGGAGGACACGCTGCGCGGACTTACCGGGAAACTGCCGCAGGAAGACCTCAAGCAACTGTGGATGCTCACAGCGGAGCACGCCCTTGCCAGCCACAACGTCGGCGCTGCCCTCGCCGTCGTGCAGGAGTCCGGCGGCGTGCTGCGCACCGAGGACGTTCTTCGCCGCGTCGCGGACGCCAGCGTCGTCGGCGACTTTCGCGAAGCCATCTGCGAGTCGTTTGACGCCTACGCGCTCCAGAAGAAGCAGCTCAGCAGGACGCAGGACGAAGTCTATCAAACAGCCGAGGCCGTCAAGAAGGATCTGCGGCAGACGCGGCAGCAGTTCGGGTATATCACCGCAAGTCAGCGCTGCCCGCTGTGCCACCGCCCGCTCCTGCAAAGCACCACACCGTACTTTGTGTACCCAAACTGCGGACACGTCGTGCACGAGACGTGCGCGGTGGCGCGGCTGGAGGCGATGGGCGGGCTGGAGGCGTTTTTGGCCGACGACGGCATCGCGCCGCACGTGATGGACGGCGTGCGCGACGTGCATGAGCTTGCCCAGCAAGACTGCGTGATGTGTGGCGAGGCGGTGGTGGTCGAGGTGGACATGCCTCTCTGTGTCAAGGACGCTTCGTGGGCCGTGTAACAAGAGGACTTTTTCTGTCTCGTCTCCTTCTTGTGTTGTTTGTTTTGTTTTCCCCCGCCTACAACGCGCCACGGGAGCTTCGAAGTTGGCGAAATCGCTCTCCAAGAGGCGACTGCGCTTTCCTACCGCATCGTGAGCAACGTTGTCTGTAATGAACGAACACACGCGAAAGAAAAGCGCCACGCCGCTGGTAATGCCACGGCGTCTCCCACCTTATCGAAGAGGCGAGAAACGTCCGCCGGGCATGGCTTACAGGAAAACCCCGCGGGGGTGAGAATGGTGATTTGCGATGGGCCTTCCGCCGCGCGCGCGCTGCCGGCGTTGTTGCTGCGAATTTTTTCCCTCGTTCCCCCCCCCCCCTTCCCCCCGCCTGGGCAAAGCCCGCCCTCCCCAGGCCCCAGAGGGGGCGGCGGCGCGCCCCGGCGGGCCGCCCAACCGCAAGACCAGAGCCGCGGCAGGCGCGGGCGCGAGAGCCGGAAGCGAAGACGGGAGGAGCGGAAACACATCGCGACCTGGCGCCGCGCAGCGCAGCCAAGGCGAGCGGGAAAAAGCCTCCACCGCCATGCAAAAGGGAGAAGGAGACTGCGCTTTCCGCGAGCGGCAACGCAGGCCAGCAGCAGAAGAGCGACGCCCACGAATGACGCTAGAAGCGTTTCAGACGCGTTACAATCCGAACCGCTGCCTCGTTTCTTTCTTTGTCTGCTGTTGTTGATTTTGTCTGCCGACTGCTTGTGTAAGCAATTGCCGATCAGTTGCTGCCACGTCAAACGCCGTCGAGAGTTCGTCGTGGCGCTTTTGCTTATGTTTACGGAACGAGCACGACGATAAAATGAGAGTAGACGTGTACCGATAATAACGAAAAGAACAATAATAATAAAACGTTTTGATATCGCTGAAAAGGAAAAAAGAGATTAGACTTTTGAAACGGCCAGCGCGGGCCTGTCGTCACCCCGGATGAACGGAGCGCTTTCGAAATAATCCACTAAACGTCTTGCTGACTTTGCTGTTCTGGGCATACCCCTCGTTCGTGTTTTTCTTTTAGTTGGCGTTTTGCGTCGTTCATTGATGCGGCGCAATCGTGGGTGAAGAGCACTGCAGCTGTTTTCTTCCTTCTTCGATGATGACGGCCTCCTCATGTGTGTCTCTTCACGGGCCGTACTCGAGGGGAAAGAACGTTTTGCTGTCGTTGCCGAACAGCTTCTCCTCATTCAGCGCCTCAATCTTTTTCATTTCGCCATCATCCAGTACAAAATCGTGAATCTGGAAGTTTTCGCGAATGCGGTCGGTGTGGTTCGACTTGGGGATCGCCACCATTCCAGACTGCAGATTCCACCGCAGCAACACCTGCGCCACCGTGTGGTGATGCTTGGATGCAATTTCCTGCAGAATCGGCAGCTTCAGAGCCTCCCCACGGCACAGCGGGCGAGACGCCATGACAACAACGCCTGCCTTCGCACACAAGGAGCGCAGCGCCTTCTGCTGAGCAAGCGGGTGGACCTCGACCTGATTCACCATCGGCCGTATTTTGCAGTGGTCGAGCACCGCCTGGGTTTGATCCGCGTCGAAGTTCGACAGCCCAATTGCATGGGCCTTGCCTTTTTCGTAGAGGAACTCCATCGCCTTCCACGTCTCCAAGAACGACTCCTGCGGACCGGGCCAATGAATCAGATAGAGATCCACGTAGTCAACTCCCAGCGCGGCTAGGCTGCGCTCCAAGGCGTCAATGGTCTTTTGATAGCCGTGATCGGAGTTCCACACCTTGGTCGTGATGAACACCTCCTCGCGTGGGACGCCACAGTCCCGCACGGCGCGTCCCACGTCGGCTTCGTTCCCGTAAAGGGATGCGGTGTCGATGAGCCGGTAACCAACCTCCAGTGCGCACTTCACGTTTTGGTACGTCTGATCACCCCCTGCGGCCTTCCACACACCCAAGCCCAGCTGAGGCATGCGGTGCTGGTTGTGGAGGACCACGTAGGCGTTATCAGCGCTGGATGGCATGGTGGAAAGCTGAAGGTGCGCTGCTTTAATCGACGCTACAACGGCCAGTGACACCTACTACAAATGGATTTGCTAAACGATAGTGGGTTTTGATACTCTTTGAGCTTTTCAATGTAGACGAAGGTAAAAGTGGTACAAGGTTGAGTCAGCCCATTGATAATAATGACGCGGTGTGAATGCAGCAAGGACATCAAGTGCAACAGGAAAGAAGAAAGGGGAGACAGCTTTTTTCTTTAATGGATTACACTTTGTTACTGAGCAGGGCGACAAAACCCCACAACGCATGCGTTCCAGTACAAGCATCGTTGTTTCGGTTGAGGAAAGCAACAGCGTGTTATGATTGCTGCTGATAATATGAGTAGTAGTATAATGTTTCTTTTTTCAGTTCAGCTTCAGTTTTGCTCTTTCACGTGTGTATGTAACAAAGCATGGTACTTGAAAGCTCTGCGGGAAATCGCACGCCTTGACGCCGCGTGAACCCACAACGTCGCAGCATCAAGGCAAGTCGAATCGAAAACTCAAACAACAAGGAGGGAAAATTTGATACCACAATAAATTCAGCCGTTCATCGTTTTCGAACAGGAGTGGGTGCAGTGATGCAGTTAGCACATTTCAAACAGAGAAACAAAGGAACCGCTTGTATAACAGTCACGACATACCAAAGGCCATGGAGGAGCAACAAACGGAATGCGCCACCTATCCCCCCTTCCTCTTGTGAGGAACATATGCGCTCACTTCTGTGGACTCCGCTTCTCATCGCTTTTCCAGATCCTCTTCGATTCCAACTGAAAGAGCACCTCATCGGTGGTGGAACTGATAGCGGGCAAGAGCATCGGCGTGATGGACTGGTAAATCGCGTAGCCGGCGTACTTCTCCGCCGACAGCTTCTCCGTAATGACCGCGGTAGAAAACAGCGTGAGAGCCTCCAGCACGACACACCCGATCCACTGCCACGACGCCAGCGAACCCGCGCCGCAGCACTGCGCAGCCACCGCCAGCATGACCCAAATGCCGCCCTCGCAGAACACGTTCAAGTGACGACTGTAGCCGAAGACGCCCGTGACGCAGAAGCCGTAACAGTACGGCGACTGCCCAAGCGCGCGGCCTTTTGCTTGGTGGAAGCGCCACTGCTGCTCATCGCAGACGGCTTCCAGCACAATCAGCGCTAACATCACCGCCGCAAAGACCACCTCTTTCGCCGTAGCCGGGGCAGCAGAAAACTGCATCACCGGCAGCGTGATGGCCCAAAGCAGCCACGTCTGAAAGAGAGAGATGGCGGCGAAGTTGAAGAGCGTCCAGATCGCTGGGTGATGCGCAAAGACACGCCATGTCCGCACGTAGTTCCAGCGGTAGTCCTCGCTGCCGCGAGAGTAGCCGCCACGGCGAAAAAAATTGAAGGTCAGCCGGCAGCCCCATACCGTGATGACGAAACCGTACAGCGCCGCCGCGCTGATGGGCGATACTCCTGCCGAGAAGGACGTGTTTGTGGGTGTGCCGCCGTGTTCATGATGGGTGTAGTAGATCTGAATCCACGTGTACACCACGGGCAGGATAGACCACGAGCGGTCCACCCATGAGTAGTTGTCGTTGACGTGGGCGGCGAGGAACAACACGACGGCCGCCGCGACCATCAACGACCCCGACAAGTGGAGAGAGTTGGCCGTGACGGTGGAGACACCGGTGTTCATGATGCAAAACACTACACAAAGAAAAAGGAAGCACAAAAATGCAATGATGCTGAAATCACGCAGCTAAACGGAAAGCCACAACACGCAAGAAGTACAAAGAGAGCAATTTGAGTATAACAGGAGAAGGACGTGCACCAATAACAACGGAAAAAGATCGAATCCGCGTGTCTGCGTTTGGAGTTCGTGTGCGTGTGTCGTACGATGGCCGCGTTCGGCGAGCGGGAGAGCTGGCGGTAATGTGGGGCTGTTCTCTGTCAGAGAAGGAAACGTGAGACACAAGCAAAAGTTGGGACAAGTGCGACGGAGTGGTGATACATCAGCTCCTCACAAACAAGGAGTTCTACGCGTGTGGTGCGTCGTGGGAGCAAAGGCCTCCGAGTGCACCAACACAGCTGTTGCTGTGCCGCGGTCCAGATGCGCTGCCGAGGAAGGCAACGACACTTTCAAAGACGCACAGTAGTAAGCAGCCGGCTTCACGCAACCGTTCAGCTTTACGCCATTTTCCCGTTTTCCATTCCATGTGTTCTGTGTGGGTGTGTTTGTATGTCAGAAGGCATACACAGCATGTGGGCATTCAGCAAGCCCCCTGCAATACCTTGCGCTTCACCGACGTCGACTCCACAAAAAATGCTCCGACTCGCTCTATGTAAGCAAAGATCAACGTGCTAAGAAAAAAAAAGGAGCGTTAGGGGTGGTAAAGAAAACAAAGAAAAACGGACAGGAAACCACGAGAAAAAAGACGGGGACCATTTTCCTGTCCGTCGACGTTATCACTCAAAAAAAAAAACCCACTTGCTCAATATGTGATTGTTAAATGGGGAAAAGCGCATAGTACATTTATACGTGGTTGCTTGTACGTTTCACGTCCTCAGCACAGAGCGCGCACGCGCCGGTGACGTGTACGCCCCCGCTTCCATGTGTGTGTGCGTCGCCAAGTAAAAAAAAAAAAATACCAATTTGCCTCCCTTCCGTTCAGGCGTTCTTAGAGTATAACGAAAAAAAAAAGGATAATTTGAACGGCCAAGATCGCAGACAGAGAGAAAAAAGAAAAGTGTTTGTGTAGCGGTGCCCTACTTCAGCTCCTTGATCAGGTCCTTCGTGATGTTTTTGTGGTGTGCCTCGATCGTGCCGCCACCGATCTCCAGCAGTTTCGCATCACGCCACAGCCGCTCCACCGGCATCCCACGTGAGTAGCCCATGCCACCCATTACCTGGATCGCAGCATCCGCCACCCTCTTCGCCACGGGCGTGGCAAAAAGCTTCGCCGCGTCGCTGCCCAGGCGATTCTTGTTGTTCGGGTGCACGTGCTGGCTCACGGTGTACACGAGCGCCTTCGCCGCCTCCGTGTCCGCGTAGCCCTCGGCGATGTAGCGCTGGATCTGACCGAAGTTCGAGATGGGCTGCCCGAAGGCCTTGCGCTCCGCTGCGTACTTCGTCATCAACTCCACCGAGCGCTCGGCGATGCCGACGGACATGGCCGCCAAAGTCACCCGCTCCAGCTCCAAGTTCCGCATCATGCCCACCACTCCCTTGCCCTCCGCGCCGAGCAGGTTCTCCTTTGGCACGACGACGTCCTCGAAAAACAGCTCACACATGTGGGATGCGCGCATGCCGCACTTGTCGATCTTCGGCCCCTGCGTGAAGCCCTTCGTGCCGCGCTCCACAACAAACGACGTGATCTTGTCGTTCACCTTGGCGTAGACGAGAAAAACGTCAGCCACGGTGCCGTTCGTGATCCATATTTTGCTCCCGTTCAGCACGTAGTCCCCATTCGCGTCCTTCTTGGCAGTGGTGCGCATGCCGAGCACGTCGGTGCCCGCACTCGGCTCCGACATGCCCATCGCACCAACGTGTTCGCCGGAAAGCACTTTGGGCAGCCACCGCTGCCGCTGCTCCGGCGACGCGCTGAAGTAGAAGTTGTTCACAAAGAGTATCGCATGCGTCAAATAAGCGAGACAGAAGCCCGGATCGTACTTGGAGAGCTCGTGGTGCACAATGACAGCAGCCACCGCGTCCATGCCGGCGCCGTGGTCCTCCTCCGGGATCGTCACACCCATCACACCGAGATCGGCGAGCTGATTGAAGAGTTCGCGGTTGAAGTGGCCGTTGATGTCGTCCTCCCTCGCGTGTTTGTCAACCACGTCACGCGAGAACTTGGCGATGGTGTCGCGCAGGGCGGCGTGCTCGGGCGTGGGGTTGAAGATGTCGGTGTAGCTGCGGCGTGCCGCTACCGCACCGACACTGGCAGCGATGCCGGCCGACGCGGAGAGGCAGTGGAAGGACGAGGACGCCGCACGACGCATTTTCCCTTCGGCTCTTCAACGAAGGAGTTGGGGTAGAAGAAGCGAATGAGCAAAAGAGGGAGAACGAGAGGGCGCCCGCTGCAAGGGCAGTGAACGAGAACGAACGGCGTGCAAAGGGATCTGCTTCAGAGCACAGATCAGTAAGACAGGGCAGTGGCACGGGAAATGGCAAGAAATGACTCGAGGGATGATAATAGAGGTGCTATGTCCTTGGGAACAAACAAATAGTTTCCAAGATGATGGTAGTACGAATAGCCGAAGTGTCGGTGAGACAGGGACAACAGCAGATCGATCAACGGTATTAAAGAGAAAAAAGGAGCGCAGATAACAGGAGAGTTGGATAAGAAGAGCTTGAGAGCAGTGAAAGCAAAAAACGCCGGTTGCCCTCCCACCGTGGCAAAAACAAACCTTCACAACGAAGCGTGGGTGCAACGCCTCCACACTTCAATAAAACAAGCCTGTGGCAAGGGTTCTTCTTGGACGCGTCACGAGCAGGAAGCGAGCTAAAAGTGATGAGTATAAGGCGGATAGCCCCTTGGTACATGTTTCGATGCGTATTGATGAACTGTGATGTTAGCGGCACACGCGTGTTGCTTCCTTGCACCGCTTTATGGAAATGAATTATCTTACAGCCGAGCGCTGTGAAAAGGGCAATTCGGCAGCCGCAGAGCCTTTTCTCATGTGTGGAATCACTGTGCGCTGCATTCAAACAGCGCCAAGAAGAAAAGCAAGACAACCACCACTATCTTAACTCGCAGCGCTGCCGTCACCGCTTTCTTCGTCCGGGTCGCCCTCACTTGGATCAATGCTGTGGTCTTCTTTCGCATCGGTTGCAACGGCGGGGCTCGCCTGAGCCGCTTTCCGCGGTGGGATCGCCGCGAGCAGCATGAACGCTCCTTCCTCGCTGCCGCCGCCTTCCACGCTCTCCGCACGCAGAGCGGACGGGGTGTGCAGCAGACGCTCCGCCGTGGTGAGCCGCGACGCATCCACCGCCGCCATGATCCTTCGCACCGTCTCCGTCATGTACGTAATCGACGAGCTCGTGGTAAGTGTATGTCCCTCATCCGCGGTGCAGGTGTGGAGGGCGCGGCGTAGCTCCAACGAGTAGCGGCCCCGCATACCGAGCACCGCCAAACACTGCTCCAGCGGGGTGAAGAGGGGGTGTGTCTCCGCATTCGCCTCCTCTTCCGCTGCGGCACTGCGAGCGCCGGCACCAATCATGCGGCTCAGTCCTCGTGTCTGCGCCGCGGACCGCAGCGAACCCACCGACGGGCAGCCGCCCTCCTGCGGCACACGAAACCGATAATCCACGCAGCTCCCCGTCACGTAGCTCTTCAAGCTCCACAGCGCGGCCGAGAGGAGTCGAATGCCGTCCGTTGCGCTGCTGCTGCCCCCACCGCCGCCGGAGCGCAGAATCGATTTGGCCGTCTTGCGCTTATTGCGGGGCACACGAAGCAGTTGGGCACGCATCGACCCGTTTCGCGCAAACACAGCGCGCACGAATTCGAGGTCGAGGTCCAGGTGCGGACCGGAGAGCAGCGCACGCCGAAAAAAGCCCTCGTTCGCGCGAAGGTGGCGGTAGCGACGCCACAGTGCGACGCTGTCAGCGCGAATGCCCTCGTAATAATCGCTTCCTGCTAGCAGCATCAAGAAGACAAAATCAACTCGATAAGACGGAAGCAGCTCGGACGAGAGAGGCGGGTTCGGCACCGCGTTCGACCAGTGTTCCATCAGCTCATGCAGCGAAGTGAGCGAGTAGTCGAAGGGGTCGACGAGGGTGAAGTAGGAGTATGGCGTGGCGACCATCGCCACCAAAATAAGATCGGAATCGTTGCCCACGAAGGTAATCGCGTCATCCGGCTTGTAGGTCCCATCCGCGACGTTGGCTGCCCAAAGCTGCCGTAGCAGACCCGAAATCTTCACCTCCCCTTCGCCGGCCGTGCGGCAGCCCGACACACGCAACTGCCTCCACGAGTACTGTCGCTGCTGCTGCGCTTTGCGCCGTTGCAGGTGGGAGGTGATGTACTCCTCGCACGCCAGAACGAACTCCGACCCGCACAGAATCTCCTCGCGACGCAGCGGCACGCCGTCCCGCGTGAGGTCGCTCGTGTAGGCAGCGGACGATATCGCGCCGCTGGTGGCGGCCGCAGCTGTGGTGGACTGCTGGTTACTCTTGTCAGGGCTAGAAGATATACTTGCAGGGCAGGGTGCGTTGACGGGTAACGATCGCCGACGCTCCTTTTGCGTCTTTATCTTAAGAACGGGAGCCACGCCGTCGAAGACGAGCACCAGCGTGTCCTCTGGGCGCACCCTCAAGAGGAGCTCGTCTACACGGGTCACCACAGCGCGCAGGGTGGCCGCCGTGGTGGGTTTGGTGGGCTCGTAGGACATGTGCAGCACGGCGTTCATGTCGATGAAGAGGTGCCGTGGGTTGACGCCGTAGCACGTGGCGCGGGCGTTCTTGTTTGGGTAGGCATACTGAACGTTGTGGTGCTCCACGTAGTTCCACAGTCCTTTGACGCCCATGATGCCGCGTGTTTTGTCGCCGTTCTACGGAACCAACGCGAGGTGAGGATGTGCGTACTTCACTCGAACGAGGATGAAGGCAGATGCTTCTCAGGTGTGCAGCAAGACACAGTTCAGAAAAAAAAAACAAGAAAAGAAAAGTCCAACGATGTGGAGAAAGGTAGAGGCGCAGAGGCGCGTGAAGGGAGTAGACACTTGAAGACAAACACAAAAAACGAAAAAGCATGCGAGCACCGCTGGAGATACACAAACGCGCCCCGGTGGAAGAAAGTCTTATAGAAGTGCACGAAGCTGTTCGTGTTGATGAACCTTATCTGTACCGTAAAGACAAATAGCTGCAAAAGCGCGCCACGGTCGTGACTTATCCAGGTTGTTTTGGAGATGCCCATGAGGCCTACGTTTTTCCCGTAGATCCCTGCGCTGCAGTGTTTATGATTCGGATGTATTGTGTATGTTTGCCGTTTTCGCTGCTTCTCTTTCTTTTCTTTTTTTTTTTTGCTTTCCTTCTCTGCAGGCGATACGCGCGATAAAGGCAGCAGAGAAAATGCAGAAGACAATGATGAAAAAGGGGGCTTTTTTTGGGAGGCTTTTCTTTCTGCCGAAGGTCTGGGATGTGGAATTGAGTAAAGCGTGCAGTCATCGATACGGAGTTGTGAAAGGAGAAAACACACACACACTCACACACACTGTGCAAACGACCCTCCCCGGTGCGGAGGTGGAAGAAAGCGAACTTCATACAAAAAAAGAAAGAGAGAAGATGAAAAAAAAAGTGTGGCAGTTGAAATACCCCGCCGTAAGTGACGATTATGTATCTTCAAGGAAGCGAAACAGAACGAACACAAATAGGCAAAGAGTGCTGTCGGGGAGGAGACAGGTGGTGCAAAAAGAGAAGAGGATTCGCTTCCTTGCAATTTCAGCTTACAGCGTTGAATTTGTGGAAAAGGAGAGCAAAAACAAAACCAAAGTGACTCAGCACCGATGTAAGTGACTACCAAGCAAGCAAACAACAAACAAGCAGTAGAAGGAGCTAGGAAGTTGCTCACACAGGAGTCACACATGGAAAATCAGTCACGAGAAGAAGAAAGACACGCGGACCCGTCCCGTCGCGGCGTCCACATCGGTGTCATTCAAACCAATAAAAGAGATGCCGCCTTCGCAGCTGCGGAAAGCATAACGGAAAGCGCAGAACAAAACGTACAAGAAAAAATTTAAGAAAGCGATCGAAAATGAAAAAGAAAATCAAGAGATGCGCTTCGATCACATTTGAACGAACCCAACGCGCTTACGCAAAGTTGAACAAAAAACAGTGTTTACGACAAGGCAGATAACCCAAGTAAACCTGCAACGACTCGCTGTCTAACTTTTTACGCTTACCTCCACTGTGACAGCTCTTCCCACATCACGCGAGATATTGATCAGCCCAACGTTCTTGACTGGTATGCTCTTATGTTCCTCGGCGCCGCCAGCCTTGCTGCAATGCACAGAAATGGGCAGAACAAACGCGGTGACAAGTACGACCACAACAACAACAAAAAGATTCGAAAACAACGCAACCTGCGCCACACACACGAACGCGAGTAGAAGAGATTTACGGCGGGGGAGAAAGAGTCAGCAGATATTTGGAGTGGCAGGAAAGAAAAAAAAAGAAATGGAAAGGAGAGGAACTAAAATTGAGAAACAGCCTTTTCTTTTTAAAGAGCGTACACATCCAAAAAAAAAAGAAGATGTGTGGAAAAGCACAAAGATAAACGAGTCTAATATCAACACCTATTTACTCCCATAAAGCGGTTTGCGTCCACGGGATGAAGCAAGGAGAGACGAAGCGCACATACAAGGAAAAACAAAAATGAAACAGACGGGAGGAGAATGTGTCGTACTTCCTCTAAATTAAGTGCGTGACTCCGCCCCGCTTGAAGAAGGTGGTGGAAGGGAGGGTAGAGAACGACGCATCCACCAGCGACGGCGGCTGGGGCTGGGCGATACCTTGATGGTGCGGGGTGTCGCAGAGGTGGTGCAATTCGGCAGCCGTCGACGCATCTTCGTCCGCGACGGCGACGTTGTTGAGAAACGAAATCGCACTCCGTCGACTCCGCTCCACCGAGGAAGGGTGGCCACCCGACAAGCAGGTCGAGGAAACATTGCAGGTCGAGTCGCTCGCCCTCGACGTCAGCCCACTCGGAGCCCCCAGCAAGACGTGAGAGGGAAGCAGTTCGCCAGAGTTCATGGCCCTGATGCTGATCCTGCGATTAAAGCCGCGACCGACACGCTTGCCACGGTACACCTCCGTCTCTGCAGGCGTCGATGGGCCGTCGTCGAGCCCATCCTTTTCCGGCCGCCACCAGTGCGTCTCGTGCGGTGAGCGCACATCGCCATAACCTCTCAACGGCAATCTCTCTCCCAACCTCGAGGCGCTCTTGCCTGGTGCTAACATCGCATTGCTCTGTGCGGGTGGTGGAGTTACCAGCGCTGTAGGAGCTCTCGACAACGCGGAAGAGGGCAGCGGTGGCAGCGGCGTGGTCGCACAATTGGTACGCACGACACGTGTAGGGCTCCCTGCCTTCGGCGGCATTTGATCCGTCAGCGGAGACATATTGGGATCACCGCCCAACCTGTCCGGGCTCGACCTCCGCACTTCCCCGGCACCCTGGTGAGAGATGGTGACCGTGCCATCCAGCGAAGAAACCATGCTGAAACGGCGGTCCGACAACGAAGTGGCGCTGCTGTCCGTTGAGTCGCCACTGAAGCTGCTGAAGAGCAGCTCGGTCGCCGCGCTCGTCATGGTCGGCATCGGCTTCGCTTGGTGCGTGTCGGGCTGCTCGACACTGCTGCTGCTGCTGCTGCTGCTGCGCACCTGCGCCGTCGCGGAGGAAGCTTGTGAGGAGCCGCAGCACTCGTTGTCCGGCGCCGTACGCGCTTTGCGCATCAACACCCATTCCTCCTGCTTTTCCACGGGAGGTATGTGCATGCTGATGCGCCGAATCGGTTCGTGCAGGTTAGTTGCTGTCGCGGCAGCAGCGGCGACGCCACCGTGGAGCGAAAAGGGAGTTGCGGAGACGTGCACAGGGGAAATGCCGCCACCGACGGGAATGAAGCGTGGGACGAGCGAGTTTGCCCGCCCCACGCTGCGGAGCTGGGCGACGGCGGAGGGCTCAGGAGAGTCGGCCTTCATGTCGAGACAAGTCGCATGCACACGCAGCAGTCAAGAAGAAGAACAACAAAAAGCGGTGGCGGAGAAATCCGTCTGTGTGAGAAAGAGAGAGAGAGTAACAAAAAAAAAAACAAGGCGCACCACAGTGGACGACCCAGTCAGAGAAAAAAAAGTTTTGCTTTAAAAAGGAACACATACAAAGCGACACACGCACACGAGAAAAAACACAAGAATTGAAGAGTGAATTGCCACCACTACACAGACAGAAAGGTATTAGCCCTGCTGTGTATAAGAGAAAGAAAATGCACAAAAAAAGTTTATCTATCTGTTGACGTTGCCGTTAAACGAGAGATAACGCAAAATAGGGAAGAACAAACTCAGCGAAAACGACTCGTGCGTCGCCTTCTTTCTTTTTGGAGATTATCAACGGCAAGACGCCCCTGGTAACAAGGAACACGACCGGTGAGGGCGGGAAGGCGTAGAAAACAGGAGCTTCCTTTTTCTTTACCCAGCGCTTCGCCCGTGCGTCTCTGTTTCCTAACAGGTTCAGCAGGAAACCAGCAAAAATGAACGCCTTGAGGTAAAGAAATATATTTCACGGGTTTCGATGTTGATACCCATTTATTCGTATTTCTAATCGTTCTCTCCTGACAGCAATGCCTTGTGCACGAAGTATGTTGAGGCCGAATAAAGATAAAAAAGGAGAGTATCAAAAACCAAAAAAAGGGGGTTGGAAAGAAGATTCGTTTTCTCTTTGCGATAACACCGCCGCCGAGGTACCATAATCTCGAAGTATAAAGGGAAAATGATCCTGAGAAGGGGAGGGTGGAAAAGAGCAGCAGGCACAAGTTCACAGACGTTGTGCAAAAGGAAAAGGAAGGAAGAAAGGCGGTGAGGGAAAGCGTAGGTGAAGGTCGAGATCAACGAGAGGAGGGGGAGGGGTGCTGCCTGACAGTTGAACGGACGTTCCTGTCCAGAGGCATGCAATCAACCAGCTAAAACAAAAAAAAAAGATTGAAAAGAATAGAACGCAAGTGTGAGAGTTTGGATTGGAGAGGCCACCAATGTGTACGCAGAGAGCGCGCGCGAGGGAGAGAAAGAGGAAAAATTGGCAAATAAACTTTAAAAGGTATCACAAGGAGCACAAACAAAGATATGAGATACAGATAGAAACGTGAACTACGCTGCAGCGCCGAAAAGGAGAATCCTGTTTCAATAAATTACGGGACGAAGACACACAAGCAAGAGAGTGAGTAGCGCAAAAAGAAGAAAAGGATGAAGAAAGCGAAAGAAAGAAAAAGAGGATACTTGTCGTTGCGTAGCCTCACTCCCTCAAGATCAGAAAGCAAAGGAAACAACGGGGAAGTGGTACTTCGTCGAAAGGGTGAGGCGACCGCCGACAGAGAGCTCCCCGCAGCGCCAACAGACACAACGGTGGACTTCAATATTAGAACTAGCAAATCAAGACGTCGTATTACGAGTAGTGAGATTAAAACGCACACAGCAAAAACACCTTCACTGAAGAAAAAAAAGGAGGATGAGAAGCGAAGCGCTGCACGAGACAGCAATACAAAGAAGATGCGGCGATCACAAGGATACTGAGCCAGATAAATATATATATACTGTGAAAGAATACGTGAGGAGACGCAACTCCTAATATACGTCAATGTAAATGGAGGAGGAAGAAAAGTGGAGGAGGAAGAAAGATATTAACAAAAAGGAGTATAATAAGATGAGAAGCTAGAGAAAAGCTAATATATTAAACGAGTGATATAGTTAGAGGCTTTTGATAAACGAACACACACAAAAAAAGGAGAAGAGCTTCTTTGAATGAACGGGGATTCACCGATTTGTCGATTTCAACGCAACAAAGCAGCACCTTTTGGATGTTATATTTGGAAACAGGCAACGTAGACGGATTTTGAGAGGGCTCGAGTTCCTCCTATTCGCACTTCTTCGCTGAACCTCTACGGCAAGGCGAGATTATCACGTGGTGTGTGCGGCAGAAGTATGTGGGGGAGGGGGGGGGGGCGGTATTGGCAAAAAGGCGAAAGCCAATCACTGCGCGCCGGACTCGTTCAGTAGATACAAGACAGGAGAGAGCGAGCAGATCGACTCGGCAACTTTGTCTTTTCCCTTTTCGTCGTCTTGGCCGGTGCACGACGCTCGCAATGGAGCTTCTTTTTTTTTTTAAGCCTGAGCACTCCCACACGCACGCACGCATTCACCACTACGGCGAGGCAGGAAACCCAAAATAACCACAAAAAAGGGGGGCGGTAAGGGCAAAAGGAAGTGGAAGTGCGCTGTACGCCAAGGACAACGTCGGATTGTTGAGAAGGTAGCAGAAGGGGAAGATGTGGGGATTGATAGAAAAGGAGGAGAAGGAAAGAAAGAAGGGGGTCGGAATGGCGACCACCGGAGATGTGCCCCAAAGCCTCGACTACCTCTTCCTCTGCCGACCCCAACGCAGCCCATTCGACAAAGACGCAGTGGCCCTTCACATGATGTGTTTGGCATCGCAGAAGACGGAATCTTTGACAGGGCAGGGGTGAGGTGTTGTGATGGACGTGCTGTGCACAGCTCTGCATCGTACAGTACTGCCCACTACTACCCTTTTCTTTATTGTTGTTTTTGTTCTCCGTTAAACGAGTAATATGCTGCTCGTGGCTATGGCGATACAGCACCGAGTGCGGAATAGGAGAGAGAGAGAGATGAACCTACAAACACAGAATCGACGGCCTCAAAACGTGTGCATACCCTTCACGGCGTCCAGCAGCACGCGCTCGACAAACAGCCTCAACAAGGGGGAACCGACAGTGAAGAGAAAGTTTAGCTTCGACACGTCCGTCGACACGTGAAAGGAGCCAACGGACACCTTCGCCTCTTGAAAGGCCACATGCACCTTGCCGGACGCCGTCAACCAAACGTACACAATCCCCTTCAGCTTCACATTTGCGGCGCTGATGGTCGCGGTGCCGCGTGTGACGCCGTGTTCGTACTTTTCCTGGGTGTTGTGCCGCAGTGTCCAGGCCGCCGCGTTGGACCGGGGCTGCGGCATCTTGCGGCGCGCCTGCTCCGCTTCGCGGTTTTGCCGGGCGGCGGCGGCCTCGTCGATGTAGGCGAACTGAATCGGTTCCAGCTTCACCTTCTTCACGTTCAGCTTCACCTGCAGTCGGGTGCCCTCATCGCAGAAAATCAACTTGCACTTCTCCTCCCGAAAGACGAGCTCGTGTAGCTTCACCGGCGAGGTGGAGAGGAGAATGGAGCCGAAGAGGGGCAGGTCCATCGGCTCCTCTGCAAAGCCCTCTGCCACCCTCACGCCGAGAACCGCCATGCCCACTACGTGCAACAGCCGCTGCAATAACTCGGTCAGGCAGGGGCGAATGACAGGGCAGTCGTCGTGCACGCACCGCACGAGCTCGCAGCGGAACTTGGACCCAAAGACCTCCTCAAACGGTTTTAGCACCTCCACAATGCCGCTCCACCGCTCCTCTTCCGAGTTCAAATAGGCGGCCGGGTCGAGGCTGGAGCAGCCGGCATGCGCCGCAGGGATCGTGACGACTTGTCCGTAAACGCGATCTCGGTGTTCACCGGGGGAAGAGCTCGACGGCCCGGCTGCCGCGGTTGCCGTGGCGGCGTCGGCGGCGGCGGACCCAAGTACCTGCGAGCCGCTCCCAGGAACGGGCGGGGCTCCTTCGTTGCGGGGACGGTCCGCGTAAATGTCCCCCTCCGTGTATAGCGCGTTCTCCAGCGTGGTCGCCGTCATGCGAGTAGAGTGCGAAGCAGCCGGTGTGTGTCGACCATCATCTTCACCAAACACGTTTTCAGCGGTCGCGACGGTCGGCGAAGATTCGGGGTTTTCGCGGAAGACCAAATTGCCGACCGGCTTGAGCGTGCGCATTCGCTGCTTAATCTTCTCGGAGGAGGTGAGCGGGCGGCGTTTGCGTGTCTTCAGTGTTTCCACCGTTGTTTCGCGCAGACTCACTTGCCGCGCCAAGCGCATCGAGACGTCGCTGTGACTTGTCGCGGTGCAATCTGGTTGGTGCTCCACCGCAGACCCTCGCACGTCACCGTCTTCTGTCTTTCTGCTGAATTCAGAGAAGACAGCATTCGATGTGACGTCGCGCAGCTCCAGCAGCGGCGGCGGCGGTGTGCGCTTTTCGACGCGTCCGCGGCGACCGTTGCCCGCTACACAATTCTTTTCCGCCTTCCGCCTCCCATCAGCTCTCTCAAAGACCTCACTTCCCGCGCTCTCCTCGACTTCGCATTCAACGTCCTCTTCCTCTTCTTCATCGTCCCCGATGAACGGCAAGGAATCGCTGGCGCTGTCCACCGGCTCATGCCGCTCTGCCGCCGTCCGCGGTGACACATTCGGCGATACAGCCAGCAGCGGCGGCACATCTGCTGCTTCTGCTGCCGCCTTGCTCCGGTGTGCGTCGGCGCCGTGCGCTGTCGCAGCGGCGGCTTTGCTGGGAGAAAACGTAACCCTCTTCAGGGGTGTCTGGAGCGGCGTGGAAAAGCCCTTATGTGCGAGAAGGGGGTCCGTGAAGAAGGTCGCCTCGTCAAACACGCGCAGCGCACCTTCCTGCTGCCGGAGTGCCTCTGCCGGTCCAACTCGAATCGCCTCAGGAGCCCACGCAATGATCGGCGCTTTGCACACTGGGTCGCTGTCCTGCAAATACAGCATGCCGGTTTCTTCCTGCTCCTGTGGAGCCTGGCACCTCTGCCCCGACTCAGGTGTGGCGGCACTCGCAATTGGCGTTCTGCAGCCGTCTCGTGGCTTGCCGCCACGCTTTTCGCGCGGCTGCTCCGGGGACAACACCGCCGTGTCGCAGCTGCCGGTGCGCTGTCGCACAAAGCTCGAATCCATGAAGCGGCTGTTGCTCTCATCCAGCGCCAGAGAGAGCAATCGTGGTTTCGCGTGCTGTTCGTGGTCTGTCCTCGCGTCCGCGTGATCGCTACAAGACGACGCTGACGACGACGACGGCTCATCTCGCAGGGGCAGGTCCATGAAAGCCATCTCGGCCAAACTACGCGCCGGCAGCAGCATGGCCCGATCCCACTCCGTCGTGTCAATGGCAAAGAGCCCGACCGTCTCGTGGTACTCCTGCAGCTGAGACAAGTTGCCGAAGGCGCCAGCACGGAGCGCATCGGCGGCGCGCTCCTCCAGCGACTCCTTCAGACCACTAAACGCCGTTGCCCGCTGCGCCTTAGTCGATTTGGTGTTGCCCATCACATCCGTCTGCTCCTTCAAATAGAGGTAGCCGGTGTAGTCGGGGTTGAAGGCCTCGTAGGCGTGCTCGGCCGCCTCATCCGGCCCGTCCGTCTTGGTGATCACCGACATCAGCTCGTCATACGCGGCGTAGGGGAAAAGAGCTTGCAAGTACAGAAGCTGATCTCGAGAGGTAGAGAGGCTCTTCCGGAGTTGCCTGCCACGTCGACTCATTTCCTCAGGTGCCACCTCCGGCCACAGATCGGAGCTGCTAGAGAAACGCCGTCTTCTACTTCTCAGTGAGGAGTCCCTGGAAGATCCGGCACCGGACTTACTCGTGGCCTTCTTTGGGTTGCCCATTACACTGAATCTAAGGTAGAGCTAAGAAAGGAAGAAGACAAGGAAGAAAAAAAAACTGACAAGAGATTAATGATATATGTATAATGACAAACGTTAACGTGTATCTAATTAATCGGTTTTTCTTAATACTGGGCAAGAGGCAAATTAACATGAAATACATTAAAAGAAAAGGATGTTGCCTAATTCTCCTCTTAGGGACAGCAAGGGAGAGAAAAGAAAACAAATAGTACGTGCAGCTGAGGACGATATTTGGGCAGGGAAATGACGTACCGCCGTGCAGAGTTCGCAACGCTGGAAGAGTCAAAGCTCTCCGAAAACGAAGATGCGTGATGATCGTCGACAAACAAAAGTGAAGATAGTCAACGATGATGGTGAACCGCGCACGCACGCACAAGAAGACAATCACACACACACACACACACACAAATAGCAAAAGAAAAGAAAACAACTTGCGATTGTGTTGTTCAGTTTAATTCCCAGAGGTAGGAGAAAAAGAGTGAGAAAAATCTAACGGTTCGGCAACGTACAGAATATCGCAACCTGCAGTGATATGGTTCAAAAGTTGCGAGAGATGAAGCCTTTTATGCCTTCAAATAGCAATGAAAGCCACCGCGACAAGGCTTGCTTGCTTTAAGTAAATAAACAATACAGTCTTCTGTACGTCAAATCCAGAGGTCAACAGCGCCTCTATGTATTCAAACTTCACAGCACAAACGTGAGCGACTGCAAAGTGAAAGTCTCCTTTGCACAAATACACCTACTCCTACTTCGCCGCCCCTTCCCTGTCACCTTGGGGCAGTGATAAAAAAAAGGGGTCTGTAAGAAGAGAAAAGGAAACCGTGTCAACTTCGTTTCTTTCGCGGCTCTTTGGTTCCGCTTTTACACGTTATGGGTGACACAGCGTATCAGCGTGTGTGCAGAACGTATAAGTTGAGAGAGAGAGAGAGCAGAATAATAGCGTTTGGGAGGTGAAGCAAAGAGATGCGGAGAAAACAAACAGAAGGAATAAAGGCGCATACAGCGCGCTGCATGTTTGACAGTGCAGCGAGACGCGTTCAGCGAACAAACAGCAAGTCCAATCTTTTCCTTTGTACAATTTGGTTTATTTTGAGTTCTCTTTCGCCTTCACGTTTGTTATCTTTTGGGTCTGATGCATCCGTTTTAATGGTGCTACATCCGTAGCTAGCAGCGTCGCCCTTCAGCAAAGAGTACAACAACAAAGGAGATAAGGGGGGGAGAGGGAGAGGTGGGGGGGGGGGGGTGAGCAGAAGAGAAAAAAACAAAGCAAAAAGCGGTATCTAATCCATCATCTCTGGCTATTGAACCGCATTAAAGTTTTTTTTACACAGAGGAGCCGCATTCAACCGTGACGGATGGTGTTCTGGAGGGTCTGAAACTAAGATGCGCAGCGCGGTTAAAGCCGCCTGCAGCTCACGCACCAAACATAAGCACAAAAGGCAGCACCGCTTGTCAACAGGCTCGCGGCAGGCTGACGCTGACATACCCACGCCCACGCCCACGCTCAGAAGCTTCTGCTCTAAAGCAGCGAGTGTCGCCAGTGAATCGTGCACACAAGCGGCGCAGGACGACTCACTTCCGTTGTGGTCACCGCCCTCCGTGGAAGTCAATTCACAGCTTCCTGCGTAGAGTCGAGGGTGCTGCGTGGAAAGGCTCTGCACAACCAGTACGTGCACCCACGTGACCACCACCAGTCGCCGCTCTGACACACGGCGCACCTCTCCCAGAAAACCACACGAGCTGCTGAGGAAAGGGTGGAGCGGAAGGATGCATTTCAGGTACATCTCCATGGGGGACAGGCCGTCCAATGAGTGGGGGACGCTCCCCGCTGTCGTCCCGTACCTTTCTGAGCCAAGCTGACCGTTCTCCTCGGCAGATGCGAATGTACACTTGGGAGGTTCTTTCTGTGGTGCCATTCGGCAAATACTGTCCAGCATATCGATTAAAAAGTGGAAAGGGCGACTCGCTGGAGACGCCGTGTTGTCCAGCCAGTCGTGGCCTTTCACCGTCGCCTCCAACTCCGCCACCGCTCGCCGTAACACCGAGTCAGCCGCTTCGTTATGGCCGTCTCTGGGGGAGGAAAGAGATGCCCGCAGACACGTCATAAGACGCGTGTGAGCAGGCGCGTGCGCGCCAGTGAGAGGGAGGTGGCGACACCACTCGTCTGCGAAGACTCGCAGGCGCCACACGTCCAGCACGGCTCTCCGCACCGCAGCACTTTTGAGGTCAGCAGGCAAATCGTCGGCATCGCTACTCTGTCCTGTACGTGTTCCGTGAGGCGCGTGAAGTGCATGCCACAGTAGAGGCAGCAGCATCAAGCACGCTCGGTGTTCTGCATCGGTGGATAGGCGTTCGCGGTTGTCACTGAGAGAAGAGAAAGCAGCGCCGTCACCGCCCTCCACGAGTCCACGACGAAAAGGATACTTCCGCTCCGCTTGCCTCCATTCGAGGACACCATGCAGCACTGCTAACTCTGCATTGCGCACCCACGCGATGCAGCTAATGCCTGGTGTTGCTTCTCTGATCTGCGAAGAGCACACGATCAACACGTCCCGGCAATACGTCCAAAAGAAGGCTTGAAGCTGCGCCAGCACGCCGTCCATAAACGTATGGCGGAGAAGTGGAGACGCAGTGCGCGGAAAAGCCTCACACGCACAGTTGCTTTCCGGCAAAACTGCGTCTGTTAAATCAGAAGGGCTTCCCCATTTGTCACAGCCGTTGAGTAGTAAAGCTGCTCCAGTGGTCATCCTCACGTGTCCAACAAGCTCAACGAGTAGCTCTTGATCTCGCCATGGTTGGCCGTCCTCCACGGCGCCGTCGCCAGACCCAACTCGTTCTGCACGGGCAGCGCCGTCCTCGAAACCCACCCTCACACCGCCCGCTAGCCGCGCGGCATCGTCACCCGTAGTTGCCGCCTGTTGGGTTTTTCTACTTACTCCAGCAAGGTGGATGATGCGATCATCACGGTACCAACGCCTCTGCCGCCATAGCCATGCTCCCGCGGAGGAGACGTCGGAGGAGGAAAGGGTTGGCGGTGCGGGCCCGTTGCACAGATCACGCAATGTGTCGTTCATGAACACGTCGTCGCTCCAGCTCCAGAAGCTCTCGATGTTGCACATCATCGTGCTCGCCAATTGCGCATAATGCGAGAACGAGCCCGACTGAACGGGCGCTGCAAAAACGGGGAACGTGGGTGCAAGGGAGGTCGGGTGGGTCAGCTGGAAGGCAGAGCCGCAGTGTGAGGTGCGTTCTACGCCGTCCACCGACTGAAGCGACAGAGAGCTGAGACACGCTTGGTACACCGCTGGGCAAATCCTCTCCTCCGCCTGGTCGCATGCTCTCGCAGCGGAAGAACCCAAGAGACGATGACCGGAAAGGCACGTCGAGTGCTGCTGAAGATACACGAGTAGAAGACGATACAGCCACCGCCACACGCGGCACGTGGATGTGTGGTCACTGCCAGTACCCGCAAAAGTGGGTGTGGGGTCTCCGCAAAACGCACCGCGGAGAAGCTGCTGCAGCACGTTCATCATATCAGGCGATGAGCCGTCACGTGTCGTGGTGGGCCCCCACCACTCACACCGACGCCACTGCTGAACTGGATTCAGCTCTAGCTGCATCCTTTTGAATACATGGAGACGGGGACGTGGTGCGACACCGTGCACCTGCGAGCTACCCATGTTTACGTCAGTCGTGAGGAGCTCCACAACGTCGCAACACACACCGGGCAGCGACGATTGGCACATCACGTCGAGCAGCGAAGATGTGAAACGCTTCGTGGAAGCCTGTCTCCGTCGCATGCCTTCTGAAAGCACACAGAGGAGGTCGATCACGCAACTGGAGGGGTAGGACGAAGCGCGAGCGTCGGAGTCACCGCCTTGTTCGTGGCCTCTCTGATAGAGCGAATGCACATGTGAAAGACTCGCCACCGTGGCCGAAATCAACGCCTGCCACACCAGCCGAAGGGAGTCTTCGTCTGAGTCCCATAAAGGAGGACAAATGCTTCCTTCTCTTCCCTCACCGCCACAGCTCGCTCGACAGAGATCATGGTCTGCGCGCTCTGCAATGCGCCAATGCAGGTAGAACAGCTTCTCAGCGGAATGGAGAGGGCACCGACTGGTGAGGCGGCCGCTATTTGACGGGATGCCTTCATCGTGTCTCCAGTACTGGAACCACCACAGCATGAGACAGGAAAGTGTACTGGTGTGCACTTGGCTGAAGCGATCCCACAGCGGCAGCGTTTCTGTTGGACCGTCATGGTCAGCGTACTGCGAACACTGTTGCTGCCGCCTTTTTAACCAATTTCGAAAAGAGAGGTCCTCCCCCTCTTCGTGCGATGCGGCGCCGACTGCCAAAAGAAGAGACAACAGCTCCCACGTTGCCGCCTCCACCGCTTGAGAAGACAGCGAAGGAGGACAGGGAGAAGTAGCGGCGCAGCACAGGGGAAGAAGGTTGCACAGCAGCCGCACCGCAGCGTGAACCGAGTCAGCGGCCGGTGTCCCGAAACGAGTGGTTGCCTCCAGTGGTGTTGAACGCGGCAGCGAGCAGGGGGCATCAAAGCTGCCGCCAACGGTCAGGTCTTGCGTGTATTGGGCGTGCAGTAGCTGTACAAGTGCAATGGACAGCAACACCGCGTCCTGCGTGGCAGTCGGTGCGGAACACCCTCTCACTGACACGGCGGACGCCGCGCCTTGACACGTCATGTGACCCTCCAGCAGCCTCAACCACCAACGCCACGACTGCGTGCAGGGTTCTCCGCATAAATCACGTGTCAGACGATAAAAGGCGTCGGCGGTGCAGAAGGCGTGCCACGTCGCCGCGAAGGCATACTCTGACGCACCGGCAACGGACTGCAGTTGCGTTGCAGCATCACCGTGAACACGCTCTTCCTTCCCACCCAGTTTACAATGCACAGCGCACCGCAGCACGGCGTATCGCTCCGTCTCAGAAAGCTGGACGTAGAAGCTCTCCATAAACCGCTGGTCCTCGCAAGAAAGGTGCTGTACGTACGGGGCATCATTCATCTGTGCTTCGCAGTGCTGCGCGAACGTCGCCGCCTCCCGTTTGGAACGCACGACGGCGCTGGCAATGTGAATACACTGTGTTCGGTGAAGGCAGCGAAGGTTGCCGCCAGCCTTGTCCTGTGCAGACGCCGTATGGCCACCGTCCGTTGAAAACAATCGAGTGTGCACGTGCAGAAGCTCACGCAGCGTAAAGCAACTCGGCGGGACGTGCACCAGCATGCGCCGCAGCCAATGCGGGGTGTGCGGCGCCGCCACGCACACGCCCGCGTTGATAAACACCTCGAGAAGGTAGAGGAGCTGCAGGGCTGTCTCGCGATCGTGAGGACTACACAAGGTAGAGGAAGCGGAGTGAGGTGGCAGCCGCACGCAATTCAGGTCCCCACGAACTCCGTTTTTCAGCTTCGCAGAGGCTGCCCTCACGTCGGCACGCTCATCAGACGCCAATCCTCTTCCTGTCCGCAATGCCCGGTCTGCCGCTGCCAAAAAGGCGCGAATGGTCCGCTGCGTGTGGTACTGCTGAAGCACACGTGTCATGGCAGCCATCGCCGCCACCTCGCTCTGATACAACGCCGACGACGGCACGTGTGTTTGCACATCACCAACTTGCATGTGGCTCTTCTGTTTCAGGGAGGTAAGAAAGAGCTTGAGCACATAGGCCGTCATCATGTGATGCGACACGCGCAGCAGCGAAAGACCCTGCATGAGCGTCGTGAGCTGGGTGGGTGTGTAGTACGGGAGAGACGGCGCTAACTCGCGCAGCAGCTCCGGCGCGTGAAGCCCGCAGACGCTCAGCTGTCCCAAGGCATCAATCGTCGTACTCGCAGCCGCTGCATCGTAAAAGCGAAGCGAGCACACCGCACGATCCACCAAGAAACGGAGATTTCTACCGCGACTCATGCGCAGCTCCATACGCACCAACAGAAAACGGAAGAGAAAAAGGCTGCGGCGCGTAGACGATCAACCACCTTTGCTGCTCTTCGCACCTCTCACACACGCAACTTTCATACTTTTCCGTCTCACGTGCATTCGTTGTATTATTCGTTCTATTTGGGTGTCGTTAGTCTGCGGTCGTGCAGCACTGCCTCCTGGACCAGCAGCCCTCCTTAAGGAGGCTTCGTGTGTGAAGAAGAGGGAAGCACAAAGAGGGGGCTGAGAAGGCAATTGGCTGCAATCTGAATGTCTGATCAACGTAGAAAAATAAAAAAGAAACGCAGAAGCATTCCGTGGCGGTGCCACAGAAGATACGTGTAGTGGGAAGCGGAGGCGACGGCAACAGGAAGAGAAAGCGAGGCGCAAGGAGAGGGTGGTGGGAGACGTCAAAAAAAAGACGCACTTTTTCGTTTGTTTGTTTACGAACGTTGAGGAAAAGCAGCACAGCTGCTTTGGGCACCAACCCGGCGCGTTGCATGAAGGTTACTTCGAACGCCTTCGCCGAACTTGTGGTGTTGTGCGTAGAAGAAGAAGAATCGTTATATCGAGTTTGCATAGCGGCCACGGCACGGTAGCAGGGACAACACCAAAGCACGAGCAAAATCCAAAACCAAAGAAGACAACAAGAAGCCCTATTGGCTTACGACGACACCTACAAAAAAAAAAGAAGGCATTCGAGGGAATACAAAAGGCGCCAGCTTTTCCTCATCGAGACCCTCCCTAACAGTACAACACTTCCACCTGTGGAAGAGCAGAAGAACTATAGGGGTACAGCAACGAGTGGAAAGCAACAGCAGTAGTACCTCCATACACTCGCGACGTGGCCAAGCCGGACTTCTTATCACCGTTGTCTCATCGACGGTTCCCACTATTCCGCGAGTAGAATGAACCGTGATAGAGGTTTTTTCTCTTTTTAGCAGCTCATCAAAGATCTGTGTTTGATCATGCGCTGCCAAGGTGCGCCTCACGCGCCTCTACAGCTGCCAACCTCTCTGCAAGGTCCACCTCCCACAGACGTCGCTGCGTCTCCCACGCCGCCACGGATTGGGCGAAGGACCGCTCCGCTGCTTTGAGCTGTTCCTCACGCTGTGTCAGTGTGCCCCACCGCTGCCGAAGTTGTTCTTCCACTACAATCGAGGAATCGCGAAGCTGCGTTGTCCGCATACCTTCTTCCACGTAAGCACCGTCCACTATGGGGCCGGTGATATGTTGAACCGTAGAAGCACCGGAAGACGAAGAAACTCGATTGGAAAGAGAGGGGGCAGCAGCCGTTGACGGTGGTATGCGAGGTGCTTGCCGCCCTGGTGCACGTTCAAACTCCATCTTGACTATTTACGGTGAAAAACGATGTACAGCCATAAAGCGCAATGACATATTCGCGTATGCGTGTGTAGGAGACCCTTTTCTAGTGGAAACCACAAGTTAGTCCCGCAACGTCGACAACCGCGATGATCCTCGACGCACAGCTGGAGAAGACGAAAGAAAGAGAAAAACAAAACAAAGAGAGAGAAAATACACAAAAGATGCACAGCAGGAGGCGAAGCACCGACGACGCCCAAATTTGCTCCTTCCGGGTGAAGCCCCGACAGCGCACAGGAAACGGAAGAACTTAAGCTTACCGGATCTGCATTCTTTCCTCTTCCGCCTTCTCATTTTGCGTGAAGCGTACGAAGCCACGTGCACTCACACAAACACCCGACAAAGCTGTCGGCTGGTAAAGGAAGAGACTTGGAGAAGAAACAGCGATAACTACACAATTCGCCGGGCAGAATTTTTATAGAGTCCAACGACGCGATCTTTCTTTTGTTTTTTTTTTGTTTTTTGAGTTGTACGTGGGTGCTGGACAACGCTCGAAGAGGAACACAGAAGAAAACGCCGGTGACGCGCATTCGTACATCAAAACGTCGCCTTCTGTGCTTCTGGCCCTGCGCCTTGACGAACAACACACCAAACGAGGGTCAACAAACCACAATGACAAGCCCAGCGTAGCCCCAATGGTGTCGAACAGGAATATCGGCTGCTTCCTGGCTATAAAAACTTGAAAGAAAGAAAGAGAAACGGCGTAATGCGGTCACTCGCAAACCATCGTGCAAGAGTCAGTACAAGCACTTATATATATATATATATATATAGAGAGAGAGAGAGAGAGAGAGAGAAGAAAGAAAG